>NC_139686.1:15625378-15747878 GCF_964106915.1 Podarcis gaigeae | reverse complement strand
GCAAATTTCAGGTGCTGCTGCTTTTGGAGCAGTATCTATAAACAAACAACAGCAACAGAAAGGCAGGGACTTTCCTCTTAGACTTAGGCTGCATTTACACAATATTTCATACTAGAACCAGTAAATACTGAGTTCTTGGTGTATGTTTTTTTACCTAGTCTACACACAATCCAGACCTATTGTATATTTTTTTGGCCCCTGAAAAGTGCTTCTTGGGAAACTGGTTTCATTTGGAAAATAAAAGCTCATGGCAGATTAATTCTATTTTGCCCCACAGTGTGTCCATTTGAAAATGGATGAGAAGAAACATGGGTGGTCCCAGAGATTGGGAACATATCCACATCTGCTGAGTGATGTTGTCAAGGATAGGTGTATAATATAACAAGGCTGAAATTACCTCTTCATTCACCTGGGCATGTTCAGAAGGGAAAAGATGTTGATAACCTAATCAAGGGGAGGGTATTGAAAAGCATATCAAGTACCTACACCCACCCTCACTGATGACAGGACCTAGAATCAGTCTAGAATGAAAGCAGCATGTTGAAGACGAGCCAGAACATTTCCAGATTGAGAAGAGCCACATTTTTTGTGCTACAAACAGTTACGGTGTACACAGATACTCGAAGGAACCAGATATGCAAGGGAGGGAGGCTGAAAGGAAAAGGGTTGAGGAGTCAATATCAGTTTGACACTACCATAGCAAAAAGGTATGGCAAAATCTCTAGTAGGGATGGGCAGAACTATCTATTTCACATATATTCATTCATAAGGCTGTTCCACCACATTTCAGTATTAATCCAATTTTTATTTAGTTATTAAATTTGTGCACTTCTCTTCATCCATAGATCTCAGGGCGGTTCACAACACAAAAATACAGATTTGAAAATCCGCACAAAACTTTTGCATTTTTAAATGCACTTTATCTTAAAATACACATTTTGATTTTATTTTTTTTAAAGCCAAGGACTGCATCTCAAAATTCAGAGAGGGGCAAAGTCCAGAGGATAACTGTGTTCTGATCCATGCATTAGTCTCAGAAAGTGCAGATTGGGGTCAGTTCATATGAGAATTTGCACAGAACCAATTCCTCGAGAACCCCCAGTCTCCTTTGTGTCTACCTCAACTATTGATTCCCTGCAGCGAGCTCAGTGCACAGGATGCAAACCCTTCTCTGCTGCAGCTCAAACATGTTGCATATACTATTTTGTGTGACCCCCTTGTAGGACCACGTCCCTGGAACCTCCCTGGGAAACTTCACTAGCCTAAGTGGTGCCTTTATTCAAAATTAATTTTTCCTTCAGCAGAACTCGAATGGTATTTTACTGAAGCAGAGAACTGCACCTGAAAATTTCGCTTTAGGCAAAATAAAGAAGCAACACAATGACCATACCAATGGTTTTGGGGATGGGTGAGGAGAGAAGTTATACAGTTCATATCAAGTAATTTGCAAGCTTTTTGTTTGTTTGTTTATAGAATACTGCAAAGCATCTAGACTGCACCAAAAATCCAACACACCCAGTTATGAATCATTTCGAGGTTCACTGTTCATTCACCTAAATCAGGCATAGGCAAACTCGGCCCTCCAGATGTTTTGAGACTACAATTCCCATCATCCCTGACCACTGGTCCTGTTAGCTAGGGATGATGGGAGTTGTAGTCCCAAAACATCTGGAGGGCCAAGTTCGCCTATGTCTGACCTAAATGTTTAGCACCTCTAGTGTATATTACCATTCCTTCCATAGTCATGCAGACAAAAGTAGGCAGTTCAGCAGATCATTCACATCCATCTGTCTGTGTAAAGTGAAGGAATGTCAGGAACCGAAGACATTCAACCAGTGATTGTGTCGCAACTTTTTAGCACCCTTCATTTGAAAGTTGAAAAATTCAACAGACCCTAATAGCGACACATTGAGCTTCTTTAAGATACTAAAAGGAACACATGCAGTAAATGGCATTTCAACAGGGACAAATGTAAGGTTCTGTGCTTAGGTAGGAAGAACCAGAAGCACAAATATAGGATGGGGACATGTGGTTTACTAGCAGTACATGTGAAAGGGATCTAGAGGTCTTGGTAGCTCATAAGCTTAACATGAGCCAAAAGTGTGATGCAGCAACAAAAAAAGCTAATGCTATTCTAGGCTGCATCAACAGAAGTATAGTGTCCCAACTGAGGAAAGTAATAGCACTGATTTATTCTGCCTTGGTCAGACCACACCTGGAATACTGTGTCCAGTCCTAGGTGCCATAATTTAAGAAGCATACTGGCAAGCTGGAGAGTATGGAAACCAAGCCTTATGAGGAACAATTGAGGGAGTTTGCTATGTTTAGTCTGGAAAAGAGGAGACTAAAGGCACAGTTTTCATGCTGTCCCAAAACTCAAGGGGGGAGGGCGGAGGATTTCAGACCTCTAGAATTGTTTTTTATTTTATTTTAAAAATTTATACCACTTGACTTCAGAAAAATATAAAACTATCAATAAAAAATTACAGCTATAATTTAAAATGTACAGCAAGTTATAAGCTCAATAGAATAGACTAAATCAAATTAAAATTCACACAAACTTTCCAAACATCTGGCCAGGCTTGTCTGAATAAGAATGTCTTCAGGAGGAGCCAAAAAGAATACAGAGGAGGCCTGATATCAATAGGCAGGGAGTTCCAAAGTTTCAGTGCAAATATGAAAATAGCCTCTATTAAAACAGAGGAGGTCAAGGGGATAGGAAGGGGGGGGGGATAGCTCAGTGGGAAAGCACCTGCTCCACAGAATCCCTAGCACCTCCAGATATGGTTGGCGAGAGACTTTTTGAGAAACCCTGGAGAGGTGCTGCCAGTCTGTGAAGACAATATTGAAGTAGATGCAGCAGCTAATGTGTGATGGGGCAGAGACCTTCATAAGACTTCCCAGCTGGTGAGTCACTGTTACTTACTGGGAAGGAGAGGTTGTGCAAATGCATCTGCGGGAGTTTTGGATTAGCTCCAGTGGTGCATTTGCACTACATTGACATTGCCACAACCTCACCTCTCTTCGTCCAAGCAAGCAAGCAAGCAAGCAAGCAAGCAAGCAAGCAAGAAAGCAGTAACTCACCTGCTGGGAGGTCAGGTAAGCATCTCAGTACCACCACACTGCCCACTACTGACTTAGTGGTTCAATGGCCTAAGTAAATAACTAGGTTAAGTAAATTTTTATTTATACCCTGCCCTTCCCTTACTCAGGGCAGCTAACATCAAATACAGTGGTACCTCGGGTTAAGAGCTTAATTCGTTCTGGAGGTCTGTTCTTAACCTGAAACTGTTCTTAACCTGAAGCACCACTTTAGCTAATGGGGCCTCCTGCTGCCGCTGCGCTGCTGCCACATGATTTCTGTTCTCATCCTGAAGCAAAGTTCTTAACCTGAGGTAATATTTCTGGGTTAGTGGAGTCTGTACCTGAAATGTATGTAACCTGAAGCGTATGTAACTTGAGGTACCACTCTACATTAAAACACAATCAAACAATTGATTAAAATGCAGTTTAAAAATTATAATCAGGATAAAATGAAATGATTGCCCATGAATTACAACCATAGGGGTTGGGAACCTCAAGTATTCATCAGGGCTAGCTATCCATGTTGGTCCCATATGAGCGATAAAAGGGCCAAAGAGGTAACTTACAGGGTCCCATAGAGGGGGGTCAAACTGGGCCCGGACCGAAGGCCAGGTGGAACAATTCTGTCTTGCAGGCCCTGCGGAAAGATGTCAAGTCCTGCAGGGCCCTGGTCTCCACCAGAGTGTTCCACCAGGCTGGGGCCAAAGCCGAAAAGGCCTTGGCCCTGGTTGAGGCCAGTTTAAGGCAGCTCCCTACATCCCTAGTTCAAACCTTTTTCTTTTTCAAAGTTTCACTTTGGTCACAACTACAAACCGGGCCACTGCTGAATCTCTCCCCTTGGTATAGCAGCCAGGAAGGCTGCTAGGCTGCGAAAGAAATTATGCCATGCTTTATTAAATGGTAAACAGCTGTTTCAGTCACAATACGGCACATGCTAATTGAAGAATGCCGTAAGCACTTCTCCACTAATAAAGGGCTTTTAGGAGACAGGGGACTGAGGGGGAGAAAATATGTACCACGTACAAAATTACTTTCATAGGTGCCCTTCCTTTGAAATTCAGGCACGCGGGTCATTCCAGGTGAGAAGCACACTCTGAGAGGCAACGCATGGGAATGAATATTCAATAATCATTAGTGGCTTTGCTCGAGGCTCACGGCGTCATGGGTAAAAAAGGCAGGAGGAAGAATGAAGGCGGAACTCAGCTCCTTGTCAGGCTTCCAAGACTCAGGGCTGCTGGGAGAGACGTCTAGGCGGAACCTGTGAAGCGTCAGGTGACACACTTCCGACTTGCTCCTAGGAAACACGCCAAAGATTTTGCCCAAGGAAACTGAATTAAGGACGCGACGCTAAGCAGAGCCGCTGGAGCTGGCAAAGGTCATGGGCACAGTGCTTCCTGGGGGCTGGGAAATTCCCTTACACACAAAAATTGTGAGAAGCCACGAGGGGGAGACTTCTATCTGTTTATCTCCCTCACATTTTGCATCCCACCTCTTCCTCCAAGGATCTCATAACACCCTTGGTCTATCCCAACAAAGCTGCAAGGTAGAAGCTGTGCCAGTGTATCTTTAAGAGGGCCAAATAAGCCACTGGTTCCCAAACTTTCTTGGGATACCATGCGCTTGATTTCAAAAACTCATCCTACCCAACCCAAACCTACCATACAAAAGGCAATGTCCAGAATAGTGGCTTGCATGGCCCACTAAGAAAGATATAGCACAATAAAATTCAATACAGTGGTACCTAGGATTAAGAACTTAATTTGTTCCGGAGGTCTGTTCTTAACCTGAAACTGTTCTTAACCTGAGGTACCACTTTAGCTAATGGGGCCTCCTGCTGCTGCTGCACCGCTGGAGCACGATTTCTGTTCTCATCCTGAAGCAAAGTTCTTAACCCGAGGTACTATTTCTGGGTTAGCAGAGTCTGTAACCACTGTACAGTAATAATTAAAGGTAAAGGGTAAAGGGACCCCTGACCGTTAGGTCCAGTTGCGGACGACTCTGGATAATAATTAGGTGCACGTTTATTCCAAATTCAGTAAAAACTATTTAGTTTAATCAATTCAACCCAATTGATGAACTTGATCCATTGATACCAGCTTTTCAAAGTCTGATTGTCATTAAGACCCACAGCACCTAACCCTAACCCCCTTGCTTCTTTGCTCCCTCCAGGGGACGCTACTGACCACTTTGGGAAGCACTTTGGGAAGCATTTCTTTCGAGCTTCGTTAGAGCTCCTCCTCAGGTTGCATGTCAAAAAAACAAAGGGCAGGTTATTTATTTATACCCCACCTTTTTCTCTGACAGAGACTCAAGGCAGCTTACAGATAAAATAAGAACAGGTAAAAACATATACCTAATTATTTAAAAAGAATTAAACATTAAAACTCCCTCTTTCTATATATCCAATCTATTAAAATGTAAGATAATTACCATAAAAAAGCACAGTACCAGCCTTTTCATTAAAAGCCTTTTGCACTGCATTTGTGTATTCTACTTTGCCTAACAGTTTCCTTTAACGATCACGTTTTGATGCTATTTTTACTAACACATGCATTTCTATGCAGACTTTACCCAAATATATGCATTTTGAGTACACATTATGAAGCTAGAGAACTGCATTACAAAATTTGGGAAAGTGCAAATTTCAAAGGGTAGCTGTGGTTTGATTTGCATATTGTTTCAGAAAGTTTGAATAAAAGTAGCTTTGCCATTAAATGTAAAGTGGACTGAATTTCTCCCTTATCCCATTCCTATAAATAAAAGAACTGGGGCATTACACATAAATATAGGATCTGGCCAGGCATTTTCTTCATTCAGCAAACCACATTGTGTATAGCGCTGAGTGAAGAAAATTAGTGGCCAGATCTTAAAACAAACAAGTAGTCAGTCTGTCTGTCTCCCAATTTACACTACATAATGCAAGGCAGGCAGAGAAACAGAAGATCTGATTAAATGCCCAACTATGAAACACCACGATTCAGTATTTCTAGAGTAGTCACTATATACCTCAAGCCCCCAAGCAAACACCCTTTAATATTTATGGTATTGAATGCTAAACTTTGCATTTTCCTAAAGTAAGCTACCAGATTTTGAGTGCTTTTTTTTGCATTAATTATTTTACATGACATTGGATTACTTTGGCACAGTTTTATGGGTTTTTCAATTGTCTGGCTCCAATGACGCACAATAATCATGCCACACCCATAATCATAGAGCCACATGTCACCATTCATGTCCAAAAGTACGATATTGACAGCAGCCAAAGGAGGCGCAGAAGTCAAAATGGCAATAATCAAGTTGTTTTTATTATTGCTTGTAAGCTGCTCTGAGCCTGGTCTTGGCTGGGGAGGGCGGGGTATAAATAATAATAATAATAATAATAATAATAATAATAATAATAATAATAATAATTCAGTTTTGCATTTAAGGCATGCAGGGCCACCATTTCAGGAATAGCATTCTCAGCAATAACCCCTGGATTTAATAGTCTGATCTTCGTTCTGTTCAGAATTAATACAGGGCATCATTGAACATTTAAAGAAACATTTAGTGTGATGACAAGTAGGATTGGTCAATCTGACCACTTGAGTTTCTTATTTCCCCACTCTTCAGTTTAGTTCTTTTACATTTCCACATCATTTTGCAATTATTATAATTTTTTTAAACGTCCTTATGAAAATTCGCCAGCATTTCAGCGCAAATTTCTCCTAATGGACTTTTTTACCCAAATCTGCCAACTATTCACATTTCCCCTAATAAAATTCATTTGTGTATATTATTTTATCTATGCTTCTTTTATACATGCTTTGTGCTTGCACATGCATCTTTTGTGTACCTTACTTGGCTGGAGAGAATTCAGAGAATGCGAATTTCAAATGGTGGTTGTGTTTTGATTTGCCTACTCTTTTGGTGGGGTGGGTTCACCTTTAAATCAGTTCACCTTTAAATCTGGACTGAAATTATATCCTCCCTCATACATACAAAGCTACAGCAACATGGCCACACATCTTATTATTAAAGCAAATGGATTTATGCCTTTCATACCTGCTTTTAGCCTTACAGGTCAACTTTGTTGCTTATAACAATAGTTAATGTGCTGAAGCAGAGAACTTGCCAGAAATACAGGCGCTCTCAAGCAATAATCACAGCCATCATCTAAAACACAGAGGAACAAAAGATGAGGCCCCTGATGACATCTAAAATTCCTAACTGCACCTTAATTTAATTTTATTTTGTGTTCTGGGTTTATTATATTTTTGTACATTTTTTTAAAAAATCCAACACAGTCACAATAATAAAATACCATATATCAAGAAGAAGTTCCCTCTAGCAGCTTATGGTGTGACCCTCAGTTTACCTCTCAATAAATGGGAGCATTTTAAACTGCCTTATAAGCACACTGAAAGGTTAAGCTTTTTAACAGAGCATGCCAAGAGAGAGATGCTTTGGAAGCATTTGCAGTTCTTTAGGGCATATGCGTGTGAAATTGTTGTCAGATCTGCTTGCAAGCACACAGTGCTAAAGATCCAAAATATTCACTTTGTAGATGGGATTTGCAGAAGTGGTAGAGAAACGCGGCCAATGCTTTGTGCTCAGAGATGAGGGGGTGTCTTTCTTCAAATTAAAAAAGAAAAAGAAAAAAAGGTTTAAGACAGAAGAAAGAGATGCAAGTTACTGCACCCTATAATTACACTCGACACAATTTAGAATGCCGCCGTACAGTAATGTTAACACAAACAAGGTTCTAAAAAAAGCCTTCCACGTAGCAAAACGTGGGGAAATGTTAAGTCTCTTTCGACTGCTTTGCAAATTTTCTCCCAGAAAAGCTATTTCTTAATAATGCATCTGACTCTTTTCATAGGGGAAAAAAGAAATGGGTTAAGTTTTCCCTGTATTTGGACTGTGCGCATATTCTTCCTTTTATTTATAAAAGGCACGCGTATCCAAGGCATTGGGCTTTGTTGTGTCACCTTTAGGACTTGCTGTTTGAAGTACCGCGTTGCAAGGGCTACAGTACACAGAGTGTTCAGAATTTTAAGCAAAACCTTAAAACAGTTACGGAAATCAAAGCCGGCTATTCCGAAGACGTGCACCCACTGTACAAATAGCACACGGACTGCCTATCGATAGATCCTGCATGCGCCTAGACAGTATCATTGCTGTGAAGTACATATGCATGGATGCTAACCTTGAAGTCTGGTAATTCCAAGGGGGAAACAAACAAACAAACAAACCAAGATGGTATGAGATGGAATTTAGGACAGAGGGGGGAAAAAGTTATAGAACTGTTTCAACAAGTGTTGGAATTAACTAGACATGAACGTGCAGCTTACTACACAACCCTATGCATTTTCACTCAGTGCATTCAGCGTGACTTATTCTAGGAAAGTGAATACAGGCCGGCAGCCGTATTTGCCCAATGGAATGTTGCTTATTGGTAAACCAATCTGGAACACACAACTTAATCCTTTATGTGGTTTTTTAAAAATGCAAGCTGCTGGGAATTGCAAGTGGGGAGAAAACATGTGATGATTGTTGCATCCCACTTGTGGGTTTTGTATAGGCCACTGAGAGAACAGGATTGCTGGACTAGATGGGTCATTGGCATGATTCAGCAAAGGCTCTTTTTACATTTAGCTCAAGCTATCAATCATAATATTTTATATGGACTTGATATTTCTTATCAGATTTTTAAGCCTTTGTGCTTTTTAAAATATTTTAATGACTCCAAAAAATAAGATTGTCATCACCAATTCCATTAAAATATGGCTTAAAATGAGACACTGTCTTTATTTTGCAGGTTAATGAAGCTGCAGATCCAATACAGACCCACAGACACATTTTCCAATAGGTATAAGGCATTGCCTTTCGTCCCCTGCTTGGGTGGGAAAAAACAGAAGGAGAGAAGAATTCTTTAGGAGACTTGGCTTCCCAATAAATGGCGACCAACTTCAATGAAACAGCTATATAGAAACAGACGTCAGGGGTTGTTCTGGAAGTTTGATATGTTGAGTAAGCTACGGCAAATGAAATCTTTAAAACAGGCACACCGCCTGTTTTATCTTTAAATCTTTAAAACAGGCACAGCACCACAACACTTACTAATGAAATGTTACATTAGTAAACATTTCAATTACTGCTTCCATAAAGGCAACACCTTAAAATGGAAAAGCAGGTGTCATGTTGACGCCTATTGCTCATTAGATAAAGGTGCTGTTTGTATTTGGGTCACAACTCTTCCCATGTATGAATATTAGCAACACATTGCAGGAAGGAAAAAGCCCTGGAGATTTAGCACAGTTTGAATATTTAATGCAACAATAGTTGGATTCCTAACAGGAGAAAGGAAATTTGGAAGCACGAGATATATGCACCACACACCTATCTTTGCTTGTCTGCTTTTCATATTTTATGCTGCCTACATTGTGACACCCCAGCATGTTTGAAAAAGAATAAAAACAGCTAGCATGGACTACAAGGTAGCAGATCCTACTTTCTAATGCCCCCTGAAAAGAGCAAACGATACCATATAATTCATGCAATGTATGTGGGGTGATTCTTTAGCGCAACACAAGCAGAGCACAGAAGACACACACAGAACAAAAGACAAGTCCTAACTTCATAACTTTGCATATATCCAAAGTGAAAAAGGAGAAAGCTGTCAGGCACCAAGATGATGAACGTTTTAAAAGACACCTATATCTCATGCTTTCTAATGAATGAAATGCAGGAAAGCAAACAATTTGAAAGAAAAGTAGGCTATTAGAAAATCTCTTACTCCTCCCTCCCTTGTTTCTTTTCTTCTTCTGGTATTAGGGATTTTTCTCTCCCCAACGTCTCCCGCCACAGACACAAACAGCCCACAGGGATTGCAGAACAAGGGTCTTTACAGAAGGCAGCTTGCTAATTGAGAAGCTGATCAGGGGTAGAGAGATCCTGCCTTACCACGTTAAGCATCGAAATCAAGCATGACTGGATTGATGCCGCCAAATCGCTGTCTGGAGGCCATTCCAAGCCAGGAGCAGCCGGGCTTTTCACACCTGATAGGCCCTCACTCCATCTACATCAAGTCGCATTAAGAAAGGAATGGATTGGTGAATTGGAGCCCTTGCCCCTTAAGAGCCTTCGTTGGACAGACTTAATTGCTGCTCCTTGAAGTCCCTTAGAAGTAGCAAATCCTACTCAAGCGTCAGAGCGGTGCCATTATCTGTTCCACTCCTTTGCCCCTAGCAAGGAGAACTTCACATTTCAAAGAGTAGAAACATGGTAGAAAAACACACACAACTCAAACACTCTATTAATAATAATAATAGTACCTCGGGTTACAGGCGCTTCAGGTTACAGACGCTTCAAGTTACAGACTCCGCTAACCCAGAAATAGTACCTCGGGTTAAGAACTTTGCTTCAGGATGAGAACAGAAATTGTGCTCCGGTGGCGCAGCGGCAGCAGGAGGCCCCATTAGTTAAAGTGGTACCTCAGGTTAAGAACAGTTTCAGGTTAAGAACGGACCTCCAGAACGAATTAAGTTCTTAACCCAAGGTACCACTGTAATTAACTCCCAACGATAATCAAGAGTCATTGGGACTTAACCCACCATTTAACATTTCACAGCTGAAGCCAGGAACAATTTTGCATTCTTCTTATTCTCTTGCCCAAACCAGGGATAGGCAAAGGGTAAGTATTGGGGTGATCTGATTTTTTTACTCCTGACAGTTTAGCAACAGCAACTCCCCGCACCCCACTCCCCCAAATTAGGTTGCTGAAAAAAAGGAAATGTGGGAGAAAAGAAGGAGTGTATTTGTAAGTGAAAGGTTTGCAGGATCAGTACTAGCCCAGAAGTCAACAGTTGTGGTCTTGAAGACAAATTCCCAGGCTGAACATGTACTCAGAGGTCCAGTGGTCCATAATTCTAAATCTACAAAAAAACCTTCTGTGCTACCGTTTTGCATCTGGTGACATGTGACGCTGTACAAAACAGACCAGACAAGATTGGGAATGATTGCTGCTAATATACAATGTCAGTTTTACAGAAGCTACACTGATACCAGCCACATTTCCAGACGCAATTTACAGAGCCAGCATGGTGTAGTGGTTAAGAGCGATGGACTTGTAATCTGGTGAACCGGGTTCGCTTCCCCGCTCCTCCACACGCAGCTGCTGGGTGACCTTGGGCCAGTCACACTTCTCTGAAGTCTCTCAGCCCCACTCACCTCACAGAGTGTTTGTTGTGGGGGAGGAAGGGAAAGGAGATTGTTAGCCACTTTGAGACTCCTTAAGGGGAGTGAAAGGCGGGATATCAAGTCCAAACAGAGCTAAATTTGAGATTTAAAGGCCTATGCAGAGTATTTCAAGGACTTCTTGCTCTCCCATGAACTTGCCTGGATGTTGACACCCATGGCCTTTCTTAAGGTCACCCTGCTTTTTAGGGGTCAGTAGCAACCAAGACAGAGCCGTTTCAGTGGTGACTCCTGGTCTTATCTCCAGAGCAAATCACCCAGTGCAGACTTTAGCATCCTTTCGGTGCTCGGAAAATATATTTACAGTGGTACCTTGGGTTACATATGCTTCAGGTTACAGACTCCACTAACCTGGAAATAGTACCTTGGGTTAAGAACTTTGCTTCAGGATGAGAACAGAAATAGTGCTCCGATGGCGCAGCAGCAGCGGCAGGCCCCATTAGCTAAAGTGGTGCTTCAGGTTAAGAACAGTTTCAGGTTAAGAACGGACCTCCGGAATGAATTAAGCTCTTAACCCTGTAAGTCCCCCCACCTCCTTTTAGGATGTCTGCTGCATCCTACTTGGCTCTGGTTTTATTGTGCTTTGTCACTGACTTAGCTGTTCTATGTCCAAATTATCATTCCATTTTATTTGTTGTCATCACTGTGAGCAGAATACAAATTGATCAGTGTTTCCTACTCTAGAAACTATGCTTTATCCATCAATCAGCCACCTACTTTACACACTCCAAACTACTCAAGGCTGTTTGTTTTGCGTTTTATCCAATATGTTCCCTTAACCTTTTTTAAGAGCTTGCCTTGCACAGGCTTCTAATGCAGAATTACTGGTGCTAAAATCTAGGTGTGCACCTGAGTAGCTGAAGAGAGGAAGGAACTGGTGGTTGCTCCTCCTCCTTTGCTGGTGCGTTGCTTTGTAGGGGACCTTCCCACATCCTTATTTTCCTTTATTCTCAGTTGCAAACAGCAGCCGCTGGATGAGCTGCTGAATCAGCTTTCTGGGTCTGTTTGAATGCTGCCTCCTCACAGTTAAACCTCTGCTGTGGAGATAAGGGGGAAAGGAAGAAACCAGGGCACTCCAAGAAGATCAGGTTCTCCCACTGGGTATGCTTGTGTCTCCATTTTTCTTTCTATCCAAGCTGCCTCCGAAAAAATCAAGGAGCGTATGTTGGAAGCTGCCTTCCAGCAGATCAGATGATGTGTCCATCTAACCTAGTATTGCCTACTTCCCTGGCAGTTGTCCCTCTCTACTGTCTCAGAAAGAGAGAGGTTTATTACTATTATTATCCTTGGTTATGTTTAATAATAATAATAATAATTATAAAATTTCTTTATACCACACCCTTCTTGGCCAGAGCTGGGCTCAGGGCGGCTAACACCAATAAAATTTCAGTAAAAACATAATAGGGAAAAAAGAAAAAGTAGGGGGGGAGCCATTGAAAATACAGGTTAAAATGCAATTTAAAATGCAGCCTCATTTTAAAAGTCAAAACCATAAGGGGAGGGAAACATAATGGTCAGACTGAGTCCAAACCAGACGCCAGGCGGAACAGTTTATCACTTTTTACAAAATGTTTCAAAGCGACTTGCAAAATGTTAAAATACCAAACTTTTAGAATCTGCAACACGGAACAAAACATATGAGCAACACAAATGTCCATTCACCAGCAAGAATAACAAAGATGAATCCTATCCCACAAAAAGGTTTTGCTCACCACTCTAACAGAACCTGTGACTTTCGGCATGAAAGCATGGTCTTTGGCACTGAACTATGATCCCTCTTACAGCTCCTTCAGTTCCTTTCCCTCCCCAAAATAGATTCTTGCACCCCTGAGCAAAGATTTTAACAGTTTCCTTTGTCCCCAAACGTCAATGATAAATAGAATCCTAAGTCTTCCAGCGGATCTGCTTTGGCTTGTTACAAGGATAGCTGCAGCTGAAAGACTGAAAGGCATTCAGAATTTATTTGAAATCATTTCTATGCTGGCTTCCCACTCTTATTCTTTGTACACACTATACCTTTAAAACACTCTTGGAGCACATTCTTTCCCTCAAAGAATTCTGGGCACTGTAGTTTGTTGAGCATTGCTAGGAATTGTAACTCTGTGGGGAGTAATCGACGGGGCCCAGAATTCTTTGAAGGCGGAAATGTGCTTTGATGTTGCTTTAAAGGTATAGTGTACAGACAGCCTAAAGCCTTCCAGGCAGCCTGCAAAACCAATTACAATCCCAGAAAAGTATAATAAAAACTCAAGAGTTGGAAGGGTAATTTGACCAATCTCCAACTAGATGCCTGATATCTAGAGTCAGAGCATCCTCCAATCTCTGTTTGAAGGATTCATCACCCTCTAGATCAGTGTTTCCCAACCTTGTGCCTCCAGATGTTTTTGGCCTACAACTCCCATCATCCCTAGCTAGCAAGACCAGTGGTCAGGGATGATGGGAGTTGTAGGCCAAAAACATCTGGAGGCACAAGGTTGGGAAACACTGCTCTAGATAAAATGATTCCATTTTAGAACTTCTTTCTATAACTTAAGCCTGTCTTGCCCTATTTCTGGGACAGCAGAGAACAAACCCTTGTCCTCTTCTATATGGCAGTCTTTCAGGTGTTTGGAATAGTTCTATTATTTTCACCCCACCCTGATCTTTTCTCCAGGATAATTACCCCCAATTCCTTCAGTGTTTCCTCATAGGCCTTGTTTTCCATACCCCTAACCATCAATGACAGAAATAATACAGAAATTGTTGTAGCATTACAGTTGTAATCTGGAAGGTACAGGGCCCTTAGCCTGAGGTCGCTGATGGGAATTGTAGTCTAGCAACATCTAAAGCAGGCATCCCCAACCTGCGGGCCTCCAGATGTTTTGGCCTACAACTCCCATGATCCCTAGCTAACAGGACCAGTGGTCAGGGATGATGGGAATTGTAGTCCAAAACATCTGGAGGGCCACAGGTTGGGGATGCCTGATCTAAAGGGCACCACATTGCCTATTCCCAGCTAAGGAGAGATCACTTCCTGATTCACATGGAAAGCTGTTTTCAGTGGAGCCCAGCTACAGAAGCACAAAGCTGTGTTGAGGCAGCATTGGACGTTGAAATTTTGCACCCCCTAGCAGTTTTGCACCCGCGGCAACTGCTCCTGTGCCCCCCCCATGCTATGCCATTGTGTGAAACCATTGCAAAATCATTGTACCTCTGCAGGTAAAATGAAACTAAGCAAGGCATGCTAAGACCCTGAAAATGAATAATGTAGACACATCATGTTTGGGTATCAGCAACTATCAGACATTCCTGATACCGCAAACTTAAAACTAATATAAACCAATAGAACGACCATGGTTTCCCCAAAATAATCTATGTGCTGAGCAGGGTATTAATGACTCCCCTTTGGAGATCCCTAGCCCTTCCTACTTACAGAACTATAGTTTCCAAGTGTGAACAAAATAAAATAAAAAGGAAACAGCAAAGATAATTTTGGGCTATAGTCAAACCTAGTTTGATTGACAACGCTACATAATGACGATATGAAAATCATCATAGGTTTGCCCCCAACTGACTTCCTGCAGGCTGCAACCTTATGGGTAAGAGTGTCGGCCCCTGTCCATTTTGCTTATGTTAGGCTAGTCAGCTAGTTTTATATGCATAGAAACCTGGCTAACAGTGATTAGATCTGAAATCTGGAAAGAAAAGCAGGGAAACTGGTCAAGTTTTCCCCCTACCACTTTATAAGCCAATGCAGACAAATAGAAGAAGAGTTTTGAAGTTCTGATCCTGGCCCTCAGCTCCATTCTTTTGCACCAGTTTTGTTTGTTGGGACTAAAACACTCAGCATTCTTGACAATTAGCGGTGATCCATAGGGCTGAAGGGTCACATGACATTTAGAGGGGTTTTTTATATATACAAATCTACATAGCTTACTAGCTGACACAAAATTTTGCCAGCCCATTTGAGTTTGCAAATACAGTATGAACTCAAGCAGAGAAAAATACGCAGCCTTCTCACTTGGAGAGACTTTCCTGTCTGTTGAAAGTTCTTGCATGCTAAGCCTACAGCGTGTGTCCCTGCCCAATTTAGGATGAGGACGTGTCCCCTCTCAAAGCATTACAGAAGAACAATTCACACAAACTTCCTTGCCAAAATGGGGAGAGATCAACCATTTATCTGAGAGCACTTCACAGATGCAGTCCTAATTATTTCCCAAGATTTGAGATGTTTTGGGGTGGGTGGGGTAGGGGGGAGGAAGAGATGGATGGAGGAGAAACCTACCAAGTTTGCCTCCCCCTCCCCACCCCACCCTTAAAATTTGGCTCTTATTAAAAGCACAGTTAATTTTAGTGCCTAGATTGGGTCTGATTTTGGAGATGAAAAGGAGAATCACGTTCATCATAGGCAGACACATAAAGGGAGAAGAGAGATGCAGAATCCGCTCACACTAGGCTTTAATTGACACTCGAGAGACTCTAATCAGGGGGCAGACAATCAACTACCATTCAAACCCAAAGTGCTCAAGCCAATTGCATTGGAGCAAATGCTTCAGGCTTGAAAAGCACGTCACCTTCAGGAGGACCAGCGCACGGGCTCCCCGCTGTAAATTTTCTACAGACTTCAGCACTTCCCAGCTTACTGAAAAAAAGGTGTTTGTTTTTTTTTGCTCCAACAACTTTATCCATTTTAGGAAGGCAGGAGCATCCCAGCACCAGCACCAAATCGGATGGAGTGCTCTTGCAAGCACTTGGTTCAAGAGCTCAGAAAGCACCAGGCTTTGCTACCTCATAGGAACACTGGAAGAAGCAGCTTTATTCAGAATCAAGACAATTGGGTCCATCAAGCTCTGCTTTATCTAAACTGACTGGCAGCAGCTCTCCAAGATTTCAGCCAGGAACATTCTCAATTCTATTTGGAGATGCCTAGGATTGAACTTGTGACCTTCTGCATGCAAACAGATGTTCTGCTATGGAACTATGACCCTTCTCTCCCCTGCCCCAAACAGGGAGTTATCTTATACTTACTCTACTGGTCCATCTAGCTCAGTACTGAGTGCAGGCAGAGGGCCTTCTCGGTAGTGGCACCTGCCCTGTGGAACGCCCTCCCATCAGATGCCCAGGAAATAAACAACTACCTGACTTTTAGAAAACATCTGAAGGCAGCCCTGTTTAGGGAAGTTTTTAATCTTTGATGTTTTATCATGTTTTTAATATTCTATTGGGAGCTGCTCAGATGGCTAGGGAAGCCCAGCCAGATGTTGTTGTTGTTGTTACCCTGAATGGCAGCATATCTCCATGATTTGTCCCATTTCCCTTCCATCAGAGAAGAAGAGTTTGGATTTGATATCCCACTTTATCACTACCCGAAGGAGTCTCAAAATGGCTAACATTCTCCTTTCCCTTCCTCCACCACAACAAACACTCTGTGAGGTGAGTGGGGCTGAGAGACTGGCCCAAGGTCACCCAGCAGCTGCATGTGGAGGAGCAGGGACGTGAATCCAGTTCACCATATTACGAGTCCACCACTCTTAACCACTACACCACACTGGCTCCACACAGAGGCCCAAGTGGAATTCATTCCTCATGTGGAAATGGAACAGAGACTCCCAGCCCCATTAGCCCTGGTAGAAACAACAAAAATGTTAGTTTTCAGCAGGGGGTCAAGCTTGATGAAAGGCCTTTGGAGCACTCACTGCTGCCCATCCCCTTAACCTGGGACACTTGAGGCAGAGAGAGAGGACACTCACAGGGGTGGGTACATCAGGGCTCTGCTTGCAACAAATGCTGAAGGAATATTGCTTTTGCCAGTGTCTCTGCTCAAATCCTTGAAAAATCCATAGTCCTCATTGCTATGCCATTTTGCCTAAAACCCACCACAGGCTACTTCAATATTTCAATTGCAGGAATGCCTGAAAATAAATGCAGAGCTCCTTCCTTTTCAACCAGAGCCTACGGGTTTACCTGTTCCATGCCTGACATCATTATTATGTTGCATGACGGGCAGGAGGGCATGGTTTGGGGCCAAATCACATTGTGGGCCAAATGGGTAGGCCTAATTAGGCCTGCAAGCCAAAGGTTCCCAACTCTTGTTGTTGGGTGCAAATGGAAGAAGAAACAGGTGGGTTAGTAGACAGTTTGACTTGGGGAGAAAGGTCCTTTACATACCCACAAAGTTAAGGAAATGGGATAAATTAAACCCGTAGAAAAAGTCACCCCTCTATCCACGCATCCATCGACTTATCCAAACGGGGGGGGGGGGGGGACCCAAGTAGTTTTCAAAGGTAAGCAAACAAAACAAAGGGACCCAGTTTTGAGCAATTATCAAGTAATTTTATTGAGAAATTAGACAACTGATTAAAATATCCTCTGGTAGGGATGGATGCATATGTCAGCCTCAGATTCTCTCAATTTCTCTTTCTTCCCCATCTTCCCATTTCTACCCCCTTTTGCAATTTTTTTTTTTAAAGTCCAGGTAAGCATTTTTGTAGTTATACCCAATGTCTGCATTTTCACAAACAATCTCCCCTAATACAATGCCATTTCTGTCCTTCATTTTCACTCGGTCTAATATTTGTGTGTGCACTTTTCCTTAATATGAACTTGTCTGCACATGATATTTTGGGTGGGTGTGGTGGAAAACTGTATCAAGACATTCAGAGAAGCATCCTTTTCCAAGGTTATCTGAGTTTTGGTTGATGTTTTAGTTGGTTGATGTTTGGTTGATTTGTTTTAGGAAGTGTGAATTAGGTGGGTTGGCATTAAAATGGGAACTGAAGGATTTTCTTCCCCCTCTTTACCTACTGGGAAAACTTAAATGCATAAACCTTCAAGCCAAAAGTAAAATAACCAATTCTGAATATTTCGAAAAGGAAGCCACACAGTTATGCAGTGGCTTGAAGGTGTTGAAGAAATGACAGCCTGCCGTTTAAGAGACAACAATGAAGGCAACTGAAGGTATTCTTGCACAGGCCAATCTAGCGGGGGGAAATGGCAAATACCAGCGCTTTGCAAATAAACAAATCTTATTGGCTTGCCTTCCCAAGGCTTCTAGCAACCCTGAGTGAACACGGGTTCCCACCTAACATGCCAAAATGCAGAGGAGTTGTTCACACAAGTTTGCTCTCATGCGCGTCGGCAATATAATCCAACTTGCGCAGTTCAGGGGAAGTGCAACATGATTACCAGCAGTGCATTTCCCTTGACGTGCATCGGCCGCGGGTCAGAAATGCCGCTTGTATTACATTGCTCATGTGCCGGGAGAAAGCTCGAGTAGCCAGCACTTGCCGTGTCAAGAGGCAACCTCCATTACTTTAATACGGATTGTCAGAAGGATATGGAGCAGCACCCTTTTGATAGGGTCGCAAGGACAAAGAGCATCGGGCCGCCTTAAAGACTAAGTGGTTTATTACAGCACAAGTTTTCAGAGCCAGCAGTCTGCTTCAGCAGATGGAAAACATGGCAGGCACATTATTTATAAACCAACCCTCAAAACACTGCCACATTCCCATACACACTGAAGCCCAAGGTTGTAGCATGTAGAAAAGGTCTATTGGAGCTATAAACAGTGCTATGAAATTGGTACTTATCCCTGTTTACCGATGGTCAATTCACAAATGTCGAAACTCAAACACAGGACACAAGAGCGCATGACATATGCACATCACATTGATCTAAATTTTGGGAGGTGGGATTGAGACGGACAAAAGTCTTCCTCGGGTTTTGCCACCCAGAAGAAGATTGTTTTACATCAACAGGGAGGAATTTCTGATCCTCGAGCCGAATTAAACGTGACAGGGATCCTCATTTGCCCTGCAACACAATTCCCTCCGAACCATGCCCACCTGCCCCATACCTGACATCATACATCTGGTGTGGGACACCTAAATATGTACCTGCAAAAGTATAGTCAGGAGCCTTGAAGTGTTTCCCCATCATTCAACAATGCCCCTTAAATCTGGCACCAAATACAAGCTCTACATGGGGTCAGCTCCACTTGGGAGTTCATAACTGGAGCTTCTGAGTAAGGCTGGTCTATGACAAAAGCAGGGGTTGAAGTCAGCACTGATCAGCTGATCGTTGCTGCCAGTGATCCCTACTAGGATCCAGCGGTGTAGCTAGCCGCTCAGGTGCCTGATGCGGCACGTGCATCCTGCCGATGTAGCGGCCCTGAGGGAGAGGCAGTGGGCAGGCGCAATCCCCACACTGCCGTTTCAGGGAGCGCAGAGCCTGAGGGCGCCCAAGCCACCATGTCACTCCCAGGAGAGGCACGTGGCTCAGGCATGCTGTAGCCCCCCCCCCCCGTAAGTGCCAGCCCCTGCGGTGTGGCGCCCAGTGCCAGCCGCTTTTCGTTACATTTGTTGACTGAACTAAAAAGTTTTGTGAGCCCATTTTTTTAAAAAAACTAATACAGTCGTACCTCATGTTACATTTGCTTCAGGTTGAGCATTTTCAGGTCCCACGGCAACCAAGAAGGACCAGAAAGGGTTACTTCTGGGTTTTGTCGCTCGTGCATGCGCAGAAGTGGCGAATCACAACCCACGCATGCACAGACATGGGTTGTGTTCCTTACATGTTGTGAACGGGCCTCTGGAACAGATCCCATTTGCAACCAGAGGTACCACTGTATTTTTGTCATTTTGTCACCGCTCCCTCAGTGATGACACCTGGGACAGAGCACACATCCTGCACCCCCTTCCTCCGCCACTGCTAGGATCTGCTGCAGGCATTTTCCTTTGCAACCCAGTCTAAGTTCAAGAGTCAAGAGTTCTCCCTCTCCTTCCCCACCAGTGATTCTTTTCTGGTTGGTTCTCACCAAAAGCTGTAGTTCCATTTGTTGTGCATTTCTGGTCCCGTTGGACCAATATATTTTCTGCTTTTCTGCAGCCATCTGCCAGGGATTCTTTAGTTGTGCTTCCTGCATTGCATGGGGTTAGACAAGATGACTCTTGGGGTCCCCTTCCAATACTACTGAATTGATTTTAAAATGAACTGATTTTAGAATGCTGTATTACTTTTATTGTTGTTAGCCGCTCTGAGCCCGGCTTCAGCTGGGGAGGGTGGGATATAATTAAAATTTCAGTATTATTAATTATTATTATTACTACAGTTCTATGATTCTACGACCAATATGCCGGCATGTCCCACTGTCACAATAAGCTTCAAAAAATGGATTCCACACCCCCCCCCCGCATGCAATTAACACTGAAAGAAGAGCCGAACTTCCACTAGCATTCCAGAACTGGCATTTAAATTGTGTGAAAGCTCAAACACAATGCGGAAGATGATCGGGAAATGGAACAAACTGGTGTGTGAATGCAGAAATTTCCAATGGCACAACAGAGACACAGGACCTGGAATGTTACACGTGCAGACTCTGCGCTTTTGTTCCCAATTACACCTCCCCATCTGAATCGAAGCTATACATGGCCCACACGCCTGGCATTCAGTAATACCAATTTATGAAAGCAAATGATCCAAAACCTCTGAACCACAGCCATTTTAAAAGAAATCCTGCACATTTCCATGAAAGATTTCTGCAATAAATCCTGGCTGAATTCCTGTTTCCCCCTCATTTCTTACAGGTGAAAGTTGCAAGTCCCTCAGAACCTTTCTCTCTCTCTCTATGTATTTTTTTTTTTAAGCCTCCCTCCCACTAGCTAGCAGCAAATGTACACACACTATCCTTTTCAATAAAAACTACGGCCTTGAGTTTTTGGCCCCTTAATAGTAGCCTACATGGTTGACTACCCTTGGTGTTAAATTTTCTTAAATTGTATTTTCTGACAGTATATCATTTTTTCCCTTTTTTTTTAAAGCAGTAGACCCTAGCGCAGCAAGAACTGTTCTGTCAGGAGTACATTTTAACAGCACGACACAAGTATTTTTCACTACAGGAGACACAAACAATGATATGTATTACATGCAGTAAACATTGCCTTTGGTAGACAGGCTTCTTCTAGCATTCATCTGTCTAAAAAATCTCATTGCGTCCTGGACGGGGCGGGGGGGGGGGAACCTTGCCTCATTAACAATTGCCGAAGGCTGCAGCTTTGTAAACTGCCAACAACACACTGTCACATTTTTCACAAAACAAGAGCCTGATAGACTATTATGTGAGGCGGAAGAAAACCCAAGAAAAGTGGATTAGGGTATGTTAAAAATGTTGGGGGGGGGGGGGAAGCAGGGGGCAAGAAGAGAGCAGGAGGACACAAATAAATCCCTTATATCTTCTTCTCGCTGATAAACATACCAGGTAATTCCTAGAAATAGGCTTCCGCAGTTCTTGCTTAAAAAGTGTAGTGATTCAAAGATAAGGCACCTTGACTGTAGCTTTGCATGCAAAGGTTCCATGTTCAACCCTTGGCATCTGCAGGCAGGGCTGGGAATATAGACCTAGCTGAAGCCCCAGAGAGCAGCTGCCAGTCAGTGTTGACAATATTGAACTAGATGAACCAAGGGTCCAATTCAACATACTGTATTTTACCACATAATAGTCTCACCCTTTTGGGGGACATGCCTAAAATTGGTCCCAAAGCATTCATTGTATAATAGTTACAGGGCATTCTCAGCACACATTCTCAGTACCAGCTGAAGGCTCAAAGGGAGTGGGCGGGTGGACGAAGCTGCCATGAGAGAGGCAGGAGAGACTTGGATTGCACCAAAACCAGTCAGTAACAAATAAGAATCAACATTAACAGAAGTATGTTCATTAATAAAAATTGTTTCCTCACATATTGGTTTCCTCAGGTTTTTCACTGCACAATAGTCGCACCCCCCTTTTTAAAAAAAGAAAAATCAGATTAAAAATGTGACTATTGTGTGGTGAAAAACAGTAGAGTGGTACCTTGGGTTACATACGCTTCAGGTTACAGACTCCGCTAACCCAGAAATAGTGCTTCAGGATGAGAACAGAAATTGTGCTCTGGCAGCACGGCGGCAGCAGGAGTCCCCATTAGCTAAAGTGGTGCTTCAGGTTAAGAACAGTTTCAGGTTAAGTACGAACCTCCAGAACGAATTAAGTACTTAACCCGAGGTCCAACTGTACTGGTGCTTCTTATGCTGGTGTTTGCAAGTTCTTTGCACTACAGTTGCTGCTGCAAAGAGTGGAAAAGGGCTGGGCGATACAACGTCCCAAACCAGTTTGCAGTCCATATCGTGATATCGGTTTCATAGTTTCTGACCTGGCAATATATCATGAATCATGAAATGGGTGGGTGGGTGCTATGCAAAAATCACAATGTGGGGGGAAACGGTGAAGCCAGGTAATGCCTCCACTAGCTCCATCCTTATTTCAGGCATTGTTATATATTGCAATGTTTAGCTGGTGATATATCACGCTGTTGAAAACCAGTTTTGCCCAGCCCTAGTGGGGACCCATGCTGTGGCTTCCCTTATTTTCCAGCTATATAGGGTGACATCCAAGTTGTTCCATCAAGGCAAGGATTTCTGCTTGTGCGATGGAACTTACCTGACTCACCCTGTGTCCTCCTCAAATCTGCTCCAGAGTGTTGCCCGGGGGGTGGGGGGGTGGGTGGGACCCAGAACAAATTTAGAGGGAAGCAAAGGGAGAAAAACCTATTGTGCAAGCAGAAATCCTCACACCAACAGAATCAGTTAGTTGGCTGCTGCCCATTTTTATTTTTCTCTTTTAACCGTATGTGAATCTTTTTTCTTTCTTTTTACTGTTTTGTTCTATGGTGGCCTGCCATATGATGATGGGCAGGCTGGACACCTTATAAAAATTAAATGATTTACTACTAATAGTAGTAAACCATGAGATGAGTTCCATCTTCCGAGCCCTTTCCAAATACTGTATGTTTTGCTTGAGTTCAAAACCACGCAGCCACCTTCATTGCAAGAACATAGTCAAATATAAAAAGCCAATTAGGCAGATTCATGGCAGATAGCTCTATCAATAGCTATTAATTATGATGGATACATGGCTCTTCTGTCTTCAGAGGCACTGTATGCCTATGAATGCCAAGTCCTAGGGGGGATGGTTGAAAGAGCTGGATATGTTTAGCCTGGGGAAGAGAAGATTAATGGGAGACATGATGAGAGCAGCCTTCAAAGAGAAGATGGAGCAGACTCGTTCTCCCTTGCTCCAGAGGGAAGGACTAGAACCGGTGGGTGGAAATTGCAAGGATCTTGACGGAACGCTAAGAGAAACTTTCTCATGGTAAGTACACTCTGCCCTGGAAAATTGTGGGGCTCAGTTATCTCTTGGGGTGGCTTAGCTGCATCCTGCATTGCAGATCTTGCACCAAGCAAAGGGTTGGGGCTAATGACCTCCAAGGTCCCTTCTGACTAAGTCTATGATTTCTAGATGCTGGGGGAAAATAGCATGAGAGGGCTATTGTCCCAAGGAAGCCCATCACCTAAGAACAAAGATGTCAGGTCTACCACTATGCACACCAGGATGCCTGATTAGATGGAACCACCCAACCCAACAAAGCTCTTGCTATACTCTTTTATACTCTTATAGAACTAGTAGCCAATGTCCCTGGTCTACCACCCCTATCATTCCTGCCTATTGGCCACGCTTACTGGGACTGGTGGAAGTACTAACTGCTAGTAGCACAAAAATTTCTATTAACACCTTTTGCCTAGAGAGCAAGATGCTCTTTTCCAGCTCCCTTTTCTCTGCATTCTTGTAAAAGGTAAAGGTAAAGGACCCCTGACAGTTGAGTCCACTCGCAGATGACTCTGGGGTTGCGGTGCTCATCTAGCTTTACAGGCTGAGGGAGCTGGTGTTTGTGTGCAGACAGTTTTTCTGGGCCATGTGGCCAGCAAGACTAAGCCGCTTCTGGCACAACGGAACACCGAAATCAGAGCAGCGCATGGAAACGCCGTTTACCTTCCCACCAGAGCAGTACCTATTTATCTACTTGCACTTTTGGGCATGCTTTTGAACTGCTAGGTTGGCAAGAGCAGGGACCGAGCAACGGGAGCTCACCCCATTGCAGGGATTCGAACCGCCGACCTTCTGATCAGCAAGCCCAAGAGGCTCGGTGGTTTAGACCACAGCGCCACCCGCATCCATTCTTGTAGCTTCCTTGAAAGAGGAATCACATTGGCCTAGTGCTTCCATGGCCAACATTCACAAGGGCAAGAAATCCAAAAATCACCCCTGCAAACTTTTCAACAGGGCTGTGCACACTTGTATGGAATTTTAATACCAAACCAACATGCCACTTCAAATTCTGCGGCTGCATTGATCATGAAGAACACATTATGCAAATGTGGGTTTTTATTAGTCCTTGGGGACTAGGAAACAACATCAAAAATGATGAAAGGGAATAGATTGTAGCAGCACGCACAAGGCACTTTCGACGCTCAAATGGATTGTGGCACAATCAACTTCTCACCTGAACGTGTTACTGGTCATGGCCTTGGGATCGTCTACCATTCAGGTCATTAAACCTTCTAATATACTCACAAAGGGAATGTCATTCTAAAATAAAGGGGGCAGTGGCGGAGAGTATTTAATAACATTATAGAAGCATTTACATACAGTCCATTGCAATCCATCTCAAGGCATTAATTGATAACAAAGTGGCATGCCTGCACTACCCTAAATCCCAAAACCATTGTTCTATTTTTTTCATTCCTGGCCTCACATGGCAAGTGACCCTTCTTTTCACAAACTTCCTCTACAATTTTCTTGTATTCTTGATGCAGAGCTGAATCTTTTACATCACTTCCTCTTCTCTGCACTTTTGAGTGTCTTCCTGTTCCTTCCATCCTTCCTGTTCCTTTATCTAACAGGGTGCACCGCATGGCTGCAGTGGAAGCATTCAAGAGGAACTGCACAGGGCAGCTCTAAACCTCAGTCTTAGGGGGTCAATCTATCAACAGTATTCAGACTAAGCAAGCAAGATGTGCCAGTAATGCTCCAGCTCACAGTTCCAGCCAGCCAGCCAGCCATGCCCTTTCCAGGGCATACTGTTCCATTCTCCCTCCATCCTGGTTTTACATTCCCCTACCCTGAACCAGCCAGTCACATTTTGGTGCCTCCTGAGCACACATGAAGTTCTCCTTCTCTCACCCTGAATTAGGGATACTTTTACTTATGTATGTATTTAGAGATTCCCAACTCCTGCTTTTTCTTGTTGAGTGTTCACTAGGACTGGGCAATATATCAATATATATCATCCAAAACTGGTTTGAAGTCCACATTGTGATGTCAGTTTCATCATTTTTGACCTGGCAATATATTGCGAATCTGTGTGTGTGTGTGTGTGTGTGCATGCGCTATGCAAAAATCACAATGTGGGGGGAAACCATGAAGCCATCCCATAGCTCCATCTTTATTTTAGACATTGTGATATATCAGTATATCACGATGTTTAGCTGGTGATATATCACAATGTTGAAAACCAGATATCACCCAGCCATAGTGTTCACTTACAGCTGAAGTGCTGGACTTACTCTTAAATGCAAAGTAAGGTGAGACGTGGCATTTTTCATCATCAAGACGACGTAAGGCAAGGGCAAAACACTGGATAACTTTCCAGTTTAGAAGATGATTTAAGGAAAAGTGAGAACCTTGCCAGAAGCCGTAGCAGCTCTGCAGACCAGCTTTCCGAACCAAGCACCTTCTGAATGTTGCTGGACTACAGCCTCACAACACATCACCCCTGACTATTAGCCAAGCTGACTGGCAATAATAGGAGTTGAAATCCTACAACATCTAGAAGGCATTGGCTTGGGTTTAGGGGTCTGCTAGAGAGGGTTTAGGGGAAACTCTCTGAGATTTCAAGCACTGCAGATCAAGTAGTCTCCCCCGCAAGACTGAAATTCTTCCATCTAGACAAATCCCTTCACCTAAGAAAGGAAAGATTTTGAACAAAAGATTCTCAATCCATCGAACCTAAAAGGAAAACGAGGTAGGAGGCAGAGACTTGATAGCACAAGTCTTTTTAACCATCTACAAAGATACCCAGTGCTTGTATTGCTTGCGCCTCGCATTAGCCAGTCTAATTGGTCACAAATTGCTACCTTGGGAATGGCATCACTCTTAATAGGAAGAAATCTGACTTTGCTCTACAGGAATTCAGGTGGTTAAGACACAGCTCGCCAAAGAATTAAGCCAACCAGCAGTGTGCACCTGAGGTTTGTGCGTGTGTGTAACCCTTAGAATTTTATAAAGAACCTTTTAAAGATGACATTGGGGGGAAGGAAGAGAATTCCATGCCTTTTCACCTCCAAATGTTTTCATGTGCTAAGATAGCAAGACGTACCCAAGCTCAAAAGCAGAGTGTAGTTGATTCAACTTTCTTTGCCTCCTGCAAATGCACAAGAAATCCGCTAAACTCTAGTGAATTTTACAAATAGGTCAGCTCTGATTAAGCTGTTAGAACAGAACAGAAAAGAACAGAGAGTGAAGGAGTTGCCCATTTTCTGCCTTTAGGGTCAATACTTTAGCTATCAAACCAGGATCCGCTAGCCTCACCTACCTGCTTTCCTCATTCACACCCACAGATATTCCTTCACTTTCTACCCACCTGTGTCACCAGATCCTAGAACCTCACCCCTTCCTGGGTACAAGTCCCACCCATGCTCATTCATGCACACTGTAAGCGTAAAGAAAAACCCACTGAGGGGTGTAAAACTGCAGCTGCTGGTGGTAAAAGATATTTCACTAGATATACAGAAAACTAGCCAATCCCAAGTCTTAAGATGCTGAATGAGCACACACTTTCCAGCTCTTGTGCACGTTGCTGACCATAGAATCAGTCATCTGTTCTTGCTTTAGTTCTTTTCTTTGCTTCTTCAGCACATCTAGGATTTTGGATCCTAGAAAAATAATGCTGGTCCTGTTTCACAAGAACATTTGTATCCCAGGCCCCACTGCAAGCCTCCCTTAGCCTCATCACACATGCCTCTGGGCATGTGCAGCTACAGACTGTAGAGGGCCACACTTGGGCCACAAGGAAGGTTCATTTTATTATTGCACACCTTCTTATCAGAGTGGATTTCAGCGATGAAGATCAGTAGGTGCTGGTGAGCAAGTGAGATTGCAGCTGGCTAAGAGAATGGGGATGGGAAGGTTCGGCACGCTTCTGTTAAAAATGGAATTTCCATTGTACCTTTCCAATCCCTCAAAGTTCTTTGTCAGCAGGAGTGAAATAATGAAATTCTCATGGGTGGGATGCATAATTTCTTTCACCTTTCGCCTTAATATTAGCATTGCCAATGAACATTTCTGAGTGTCTTCTCTTGCATTCTGCAAATCCCCAGCGATCTGTATTCCACAACCACCCTAGATGACTGGGCCTCTGGAAAAACATGTGACATCCCCAGCTGGTCTACCCTATCAGTGTTACCCAGCCAGGGGTGGAGAAAGGGGGTTGCAGTTGGGTGCAGGCTGACCCGGGTGTCACCACTGAGGGGGTGACAAAATTCTGGGGGTGACAAAATGCAGCGCGCCTGAGCCACGCATCTCTCCATGCTGCCCAAACGATCCACCCGCTGCCTCCCCCCCCCAGCTGTAGGGTGACTGATTGGGAGGAGGCAGGCAGACTCCTGAGGCCCCGCAGTGCGCCCCGCCCCTGGGCAGCCCCCCCCCAGGTGCCCAAGCGGCTTCCTCAGCCACTGTACCCAGCATGACTCAAACAACTGTTTACTATTATTTAAGCGAATGTGTTCCTTTTTTACATTTCAACAAATCTGTGCGGAATTTTTTTAAAAAAGGAAAAACAAGGAGTTTGCTGTGGGATAGCTCTGTCAGTAGAGCATAAGACTCTTTTTTGTTAAATCGTTTTTATTAATTTTCCAATAAAAAAACATCCAATTAACATATCAAATCATAATCCAATAAAAAATTTAAAAAGATCAAATTATCTTCCAAATTATAATTATTAATTTTGGGGACTTCCCATAGTCTGGACCTTGAAGCATATCTCCAAATCTCAATCCTGACTCGTCGTTATTTCCATATTTCCACATCACGATTTTAACGCTTTAGAGCAGTGTTCCCCAACCTTGGGCCTCCAGCTGTTTTTGGACTACAACTCCCATCATCCCTCGCTAGCAAGACCAGTGGTCAAGGATGATGGGAATTGTAGTCCAAAAACAGCTGGAGGCCCAAGGTTGGGGAACACTACTCTAGAGCATAAGACTCTTAATCTTAGGATTGTGGGTTTGAGTCCCACATTGGATAAAAAGATTCCTGTATTGCAGGGGGTTGGAGTAGATGACCCTCGTAGTACCATCCAACTTCACAATTCTATGATCAAATGAAATAAATGAGGCTACCATTCTCCTGCCCTCAGTAGCCAGCCCCCCACAGAGCTTTTTCACATCAGGAACCAGAGGCACAGGCAGCAGAGCAGTGGAGAAATATTTCATAGATGGGTAAACACATGCATTCCCCTTAGCTACCTCTCAAGGATAAGGTAAGCTCAGCTGTACACCCACCCAAGTTCCCAAGCATCATGAAAAGAGGTGGAAAAATGGAAGCCTCTTTTATGGGGGAAGAAAAGTTCTGAAAAATTGCCAGGCGGCCACACACACCTCTACTGACCAAGGTGGCTAATCTGTCAAAGCAAGGAGTTTTCCTCTCTGCCCCCCACCCAATACCAAAGCCGAGAATTCAATTCACTAAGTGCTTCTGTGATGTTCAATGCCTCTCCAGTTCAGTCGGCCTCCTCGGCAACCGATGATTTACCTTGCTGCTTAAGCCATAAAAGATTACTACCAAGATTTTATAATATGGTATAACTTGCTTTAAGGCACAAATTCCATCTGATGCCCTTTAAGTGAAACAATATCCCCATTTACAAAACGTGAAAGCTGTTCCTGTAATAAAGGAGACAAGATTGCTTCATTTTTATTATACAGGCAGGGATATTTGGGCACACATACAGGCGCACGCACACACACACACACACACTGGCTGGGACTTTTCACTTGTTTGGCAGCTCCTACTTGCCCCAATCCAGCCCCCGGTTTTTGCGACATTTTCAAAATGTGCAATCTCAGGAGCGCAAAGGAAGCTCACTGGTGACCTAAAGAGCAGAATGCACTTTTCCCCTGCAAAGTCAGCTAGGTCTTCTGCAGTGCCCAATTTCCTTGAAAGATTCAGTCACAAAACTGCTTAGAAGTCTAGAAAGGTGTCTTACATTAAGTAAGAGGAGAGAGTGCTCTTGAGGTCCTGCTTGCGGGTTTCCCCATGGCATCAATCTGTTTGGCCATTGTGAGGACAAGATGCTGGATGAGACCTTCTACTGGTCTAACACAGCAGGTGCTTCTTATGTTCTCAAAAGCTTCAAGTCCACTATCTACAAATGTGGTTCAGGAGCCATTTTTGGCCTGAGAGCTGTGTTTCCTCATGAGTAGTCTTCCACAGGCCACAGGAGAATGGTGGACGGGGCCAAGGGCAAAGATGGGGGAGGGGGAATTGCAACGCTTAGCTTTTCATTGCATGCTACAAAAGGACATGGGTGGCACTCTGGTCTAAACCACATGGACTTGCCGATCAGCAGATCGCCGTTTCAAATCCATGTGACGGGGTGAGCTCCCGTTGCTCTGTACCAGCTTCTGCCAACCTAGCAGTTCAAAAGCACACCAGTGCAAGTAGATAAATAGGTGCCGCTGTGGCGGGAAGCTAAAATGGCATTTCTGTGCATTCTGGCACCCGTCACGGTTCCATGCACCAGTAGTGGTTTAGTCGTGCTGGCCACATGACCCGGAAAGCTTTCTGTGGACAAACGTCGGTTCTCTCAGCTTGAAAGCGAAATGAGCACCACAACTCCATAGTCGCCTGGACTTAAGTGTCCAGGGGTCCTTTACCTTTACCTGTATGCTACATTCCAGCCACACAACAGCCAGTGTGGTTTCACACACATGCACACATACACCCCTCCCCACCCAACAAGTAAGAGGAATTTCAAGGATATATTTCAATCAGGGAAAAAACATTCATGAGGTCTGGAGGGTGGCGTTCAGCCCTCCACCTGATATTTCCTACCACTGGTCTGCCAATAACTCTCCAAGCTTTCAGAGAGGGAATATTTCCCAGCACTACCAGGGCTTGAACCTGAGATGTTTCGCATGCAAGTCATGTGTTCTGCCACTAAAGGCTTATCCACACTTGCCTTTCCCCCTGCTCTTTCCAGGCAGAGGTCTAAACTTTAAAGTTCCATGTCACTTGGTTTTTGCTCCAGAGCTTTCCCCACAAAAACCCCACTCTTTAAAGCTGAATTGAAGCAAATGGCTATTTGGGTTTTCTGCAGATTGCTGTTTGCTCTGATTCAGCTTTAAAGAGTAGATTTTCACAGGGAAAGCCCTAGAGCAAAAACAAAGGATGCTTGGGTAAGAAACGTTAAAGTGCAAGCCGTGCCTGGAAAGCACAGAGGAATGGTAACTGTGGTTAAGCTTGAAGCCATGGTTCTTCCCCCTCAAATGCAACACAGAAAAGTACCTTATGCCAAGTCAAGCTGTTTGCCCACCTAGCCCAGAAATTTCTACAATGACAGTGAGACTCTCCAGGGTCTTAGGCAGAAAACTTTCCTGCATCACTTTTAACTAGAGAGGTCACAAAGTGAGCTTGGGATTTCGCCCATACAGCACATCTGGGTCATCATCCCACCCCATATAATATGCCTGTCTTGAAAGCAACACATTCACTGGTTTTTAAGGCTCTCTCACAACTTGGTGGTGGGGTGGAAAAACTCCACTCCCATCCCACCAGCTGATTTGCAATTTAGGGAAATGGAGAGCAGCAATACCCAAGTATTACGTGATTGTCAGGTTGCATACCAAAGCTTAATTTTCTTTAAGCCTGGCTTCTTTTGCTCAGTCACTTGGAGCTAAAAAACTGCTTTTAAGTATTTCATATATGACAGGCAACAAAATCCTGGGATTGGAGACCTCACTTAATTACAACATTTCTCCAGGCATTCCATAACAGCAAGTCCAAAATAGAAACAGAGCACAGAAACACTCAATACTTGGGTCAGGAATTTTTTTTTTTTGGGGGGGGGACACTATGCATTTTTACGCCTTTTTGCTTGGGATGACAGTCACGTCTTCCTTGCCATATCACAAATGTCTTTTGAAACTGGAGGGGTTCGGACACAGTTTTCCATGCAGAAGGAAGAGCATACATTTCGAGGAAATGGGTTCCTTGGTGCGCGCGCACACACACACAACTAGTGGATCCAGATTTATAGAATTTTGCAATGCCCTGATACTTAGTTTAGAATTTGTAAAGAGAGGCCTCTTGTTTTTATGGGCATGACTTGGCTATTGAGACAGTGCTAGTTACAAAAGAATGGGTGGGGATCAAGTCTCTGCCTCAAGAGGCTTCCAATGTAGAAGAGGAGGGAAAGAGGGGGGAAACTGGAAAGAATATTGCAGTCAAACTTAGTTAAGAGTCCATTGCAATGGGCAATAGTGACTAGGAGTTTGGGCCAAAGGTTTCCCAAATAAAAAAGGTAGTTAAGCTTTTAGTACTGGAACCTGGGAAAGAAGTAAAACACCTTAAGGAGGGCTGTCACCAAAATAAAAATAACTTAATTGTATAGGTTTTTAATTGGTTGCATGCATATTCATGGAGGGGAGGTACATGTGTTAGAGCAGGCATCACCTCAGAAGCAGCATTACTTACCCTGTCTCATGAATGTTCCTTAATGTCACATTTGCAACCTACAGTTTAAGTACTTGTATTTTGATCATCTTCTTTTGCTCCTCTCTTCTCCATTTTGTTTTTCTCTGTGTGTGAGCAGAAGTGACTGCCTGTCTGCAGTCACTTGGGACTAATTCCTTTATGGGATAGTTCCACATGTATATATACTTTTGTAACCTAAGTCTGCCTTCAGGGATCCAACTGTGAACTGAATGAATGTGAATAAACTACTTTTATATTCAGTTTATAAGATTGTTGTGTACATTCTTTATAAGAGGGACAAGAAGGGATCTTACCAGGAATCTTATATACAGTGGTACCTTGGGTTACATACGCTTCAGGTTACATACGCTTCAGGTTACAGACTCCGCTAATCCAGAAATAGTGCTTCAGGTTAAGAACTTTGTTTCAGGATGAGAACAGAAATCGTGCTCCGGTGGCGTGGCAGCAGCAGGAGGCCCCATTAGCTAAAATGGTGCTTCAGGTTAAGAACAGTTTCAGATTAAGTACGGACCTCCCGGAACGAATTAAGTACTTAACCCGAGGTACCAGCGTAAAGAGGTTCAGACGAGCCTGCAGCAAGCAAACCGCTGTGCGTTTAAAGGGGAATGTTTAAACTCTGCTAAGATATAGAACTTGCTAGCGCAAGTTAGGAAGGATATCATTAAACAATATACCCTTCTCCTGCCTCCCTGAACATTCCCACAAATCCAATGTTCAGGAGCAACTCATCAATCAAAACTATCAACTAAATTGAAATGATGCAGTCTTCATTTTTGAAAAGTTGACAGAGGAGGGGAAGACAGTAGTAAGACATTGGGTAAATCCTATGTAGTAAAAAGTTAAATCCCTTCCTATCATGGTTCTATTGCCAGTACTTGGACTCGAGCTCCTTCCCTTAATTCACATTCAGCACCTTCTCCTGAAAAAGCTACACCAAGGCAACAACAAGACCATCTCATTTTTCCTTTCTTTCTTGCCTAGGAAAGTTTAACAGCATTGAATCAATAGCCCTCTCAGCATTCGAAGAGATCTCCTACAGATCAGGCTTCAAAGCTCAGGTAGAAATTATGGGTTGCGTTCAACAAAGTCCTTTCACCTCTCCAACAACTTCTGCTTATGCAGCAGGGATTCCTGCCTTTTTCTCCCCCATGAACTCAGATCTGTTCTGGGGGTTGGGGGAAAACCAAGAGCAAAATGAGGGGGGAGCAGACAGGGGAGATGTTACAATGCATGAGCAAAATCGTTGTGCAAGCACGGCAACTTTGTTGAGTGCAAACCTTGGGTTTCCTTCATTAAAGCATACCCTGCACAGGCCGACTTTAACATTCCACAAACAGCTGGTTGTTGCACAAATGTACAAAGGCAGCTGGGCTTCCACTGTAACAGACAGAGAGAGACTTAAAATGAGAGAGATGTCCACATGAGATTCCGGGGTTATCTTGAACTCAAGGATCTCATGGTTACAATTGCATCAGTGCTGAGCATGGACAGTCCTAATAGCTGTACAATCTCCCTGGCCTGATCCACAATTTAAATACTATTGCATCACCAATTGTTTACTTACCAAGTAACTATGTGCTTAATTTTATAGTCACACATACACATTGGGTTTCTTTGCCAGACCATAGGAGCACCTTAGTTTTTCACTTCCTAGATTTCATAATAAATGAAGAAAATTATTCCAGCCATTTGATTTTTTTTGTTAAAGAAAGTTTCCCGGTCCCCACCCACCCTCACTGCACTTTAAAACTTAGCCATGTACTCAACAGGGGACTTTTCCAGCCCTCCTGGTGACCTTATTGGGCTGTTTGACTGAAGTGTGCAGAAATTGGGCCCAACACTTTCTTCACACCAGAATCCTCGGTCATTGTTTTGTCTTTGGTCTTCAGCAATTCATAAAGCGGATTTTTCTTTCTTTCTATTTCTTCATTCCAATCAGTTGGGCTTTAGAAAAAAAAAAGTCTATAAAACAATGCAAAGATGAAGCACTCTTCCCTTCTCCGGGGAGGTGTGGAGAAGTTTCACTACTCTTAGCAAAATACTGGCGCTCTCAAAATTCCTCAGGCGTTGTACCCTAGTGTAAGCACTGGCATGAGGGCTCCTGCTAGCAAGAAACTCCAGATTTGCCTGAAATCTCACTTTCGGCAAAATTCAGAAGTAAGTCCAGCATTCAAAGGAACACAATCAATAGACCTTTGCTGAGAGAGCTTCAGAATCAGCATGTTGAGAGATAAGCAGCAGGAAGGGCAGGTTTCAAGCAGCCCTATTTCAAACATTTATTTTTGCCATATACAAGTTTAACAGGCCTGGTGCCAACACACAGCATCTGTAGCCTTAGCCATGCTGCTGTCTGCCCTCACTTCACCAAGAAGCGCTGAGCTCCAGCAGGGACCATTTGTCTGTCAGTTATGAGTTTATTTCCCCCTCACAATATCCTGGACGATGCAACTGTTTAGGCCATTGTGTGGAAAAACAAAATGGTGGGTGCTGAGAGGCAACCGTTCATATAGGGTTGCCATATGTCTAAGAAAACCCGGACATGTCCTCTTTGGTGGTGGGGCAACATATTGATCCGGGCAGATATTTACATTTTTAAAGGAGATGTCTGGGTTGGGGGGGTTGGGGTTTGTTTGTTTGTTTTAAATAATCTTTATTAATTTAAATTACACACACATACAAAGAATTTACAAAGAATTTACAATTTCATACTACAAAAAGAAAATTAAAGAAAAAACAATTACAAAAAGAGAAAAGAAAAGAAGAATGAATAAAAAGCAGATTTACGTGCAAAAAAACCCTTAATCTTCCTAATTAATACTTAAATAAAAAAGACTTCTGACAAAATGAGTCTTCCAATCATTCTCATCGTACTGTTTTTACTATCGGGTTTTTTGCACAGTTTTATATTCTTTAATATTGTTCCTGTCTACTCCACAGACGGTATTTGTTGTGTTTACAAGTATCACTCAAGTGCTGCTAATATGGTGTGGTTGGTACAATATGATCTTATATAATCCTTAAATATTCTCCATTCTCCAGATATTTTCTGGTTCAATACTCCTCTAACTCTTCCCGTCAGTTTTCTAGTTGTAAATATTCTAACACGAGTATCTGCCAATCTGTAATTGTCAGTATTGTTTCGTTTTTCCACTTCCTCACCACAATAATTCTTACTGCTGTGGTAGCATACATGAATAATTGTCTTACGTCTTTTAAAATTTCTATTGGGGTTTTTGTTTGTTTTTTACTTGGGCAGCTCTGCACACCGTGGCTGCTGCCAGCCCGAGTCAGGGAAAGGCGTGCGGGTGCAGTGGCGGTCCCGCTCACCTGCATGCTTCTTTCCCCAGCTCGAGCTGGCAGTGGCTCAGCCTTCATATCTTCAAGATATGGCAACCCTAGCTCATAGGAGTTGGAGAGAGTTGGAGGCAGTAACACTTCTGAAGACCACTGGATGGGAAACACATGAGACGACAGTGCTCTTGTGTTTGGGTGGTGCTTGCCGGCATCAGGTTGTCCACCTAGAGAACAAGATGTTGGGACTAAATGTGCCATGGGCCTGATCCAGAAGGCTCGTCTTTTTGTCTTGGCTGTCATTTACTGTTAAAGTAAAGTCTGGCACCCTTGTGGTGTAACAAGAGAAGACCACCATGAAGTATGAGGGTGGTCCACGTGGCTGAGAAGATCCTCACATCTAGAGCCAGACACACAAGGAAGTGTACAATTCTAATCATGGCAAGTACTGCTTAAAACCAGGGCCAGACTTAGGTTTGAGGAGGCCCTAAGCTACTGAAGGTAATGGGGCCCTTTGTATGTCCAGCTGTCCTTTGTCAACAACAAATTGTCACTTTTTTGTGTTGAATATATGCTATGTGGTATGGACCTAATAGATATCTAAAGCCATTTGCACATAACAAAATATGTATTTTTGTATTTTATCAAAGTAATTGTTGAACTGAAATACATTTAGGAAGAAGTACTGTATATTAATAGTGAAATACAATTAAGAGGAAGTATTTTAATTGTGAAATAATTATTAAGCTCTAACTGTATGTAGGTTTTATTTGTTTTTTATCTTATATTTTGGAAATGTACATTGATTTAAATTTTCCTTTAAATTTTTTGGGGGCTCCCAAGAGAGTGTGGCCCTAAGCTATAGCTTGTTTAGCTTATATGTAATTACGGCACTGCCTAAAACAGCAAGCTGGTGATCTGTAGGGAGATTAGAAAAACACGGCTGAATACCAGCAGGGGGCGAGAGAGGCAGTTCATAAACATGGTGGCATTACTGAAGGAGCTGCCACTCTAGACACCATAGAGATGGTGCCATCACTCTTGTGGCTAAAGGTGGTGGTGGGAATGCTATGGAAACAATGACCAGCAGGATTCTACAAATGGGCAAATGTTATGTACAATCGTATTTTCTATCCCATCGGTTTCTAACTGAAGCTGGAGAATATTCGGGGTGGTTCTAAGGAAGATTTCTAAATTGTTTCATGACATTTAAAGTTACCTGAAGGACTGCTTATGCACATATGAACCTACCTGGGCCTTCAAACAGCCACAGAAGCACCCTGTGATATCACTGAATATGATCAGGCTAAGGATAGGAAGTGGAGAGTGGAGGCACCAAACAACATGTTTTGTCTATTGAACTCACTTGCCCAAGATAAAGGTGTCTTCCTCCTTGATTTCTGGGCAGTGAGGTGGGCAGCATATAAACAAACAAACAAACAAACAAACAAACAAACAAACAAACAATTCCTTTAAAAATTCTTTTTCAATCTGCTTTTCATTAAGGCAAGCCAGGATAGCTATTAATTTGAGGGATGCTTTGGTTATTTGCTGGGGATTCATGGAGTTTTTGTGAGAGATTGTACCTTATGCCATTAATGCTATTTGATGCTCTGCTTTTTTATATATATGTAAAGAATTTTCAACTGTATGTTGATTTTAACTGTGGAAATGTTATTCCTACAATGCTACTCCTACTGTGTGTTGGCTTTTTTCAGAGATTCATGGGAGGGTTTTGAGGGGGGGAGAGATATTTTGGGAAGACCCAAGATCCTGAAAAGCAGTTCCATTTAAATAAAATAAAAACATTAGGACTTGATATCACATTAGTCTCTTCAAGTATGCATGCCGACTCAGTTTTGCAACCTTACACCAACGGGGGTACCAGCGCTTCCCTAGTCCCCCAGGGTTTTTAAATTATAAATTAATTATAATTATAAAAAAACAACAAGGTATTTTTGAGCTATCCACTACCTTTATAGAGCTGCCACCTCCAGGTTGCAGAATCTTTGATTTTGGAAGTCAACAAGCCTATACAGCAATTCAGTATAAACAAATAAGTTAATCTGCGCTGTGCTTTAAGAGAAGAGACAGACCACCAGCAAGAACACTTGTAGCAATTTATTTAATTTGTCGTAAGCTGGAAGAAATTTGCTGTTAAGCATTAAACACGAAGTGTAATAACATAATTGAATATGCCCCTCAGAAAACTGTGCAAATGAGAATACATGAATCAGTCTAGCTCAGCAATATTTTATTATATAAAACATTCCTTCGTTACCAGTTTTGGCATGCATCAAAAATGAGCTTATCCCCTACACGGATTATCTCATCAATCATAAGAGAATAAAACCCACACATAATCCCAAGCACTAATTTTGATAAAATGATACGAGAATTGTAGAGCCAGAACAACGTCAGATGCCACAGATTGTGGGAATTTTATTTACATGCGCACTCACAATAGTGTGAAGTAGGTAGTATTTCACCCCTACAGTTCTTACAGGAAGTCACCAAATACCAGCCATGGCATATTATTAACAATATTTTCACATAAATAATGAGATACCAAAGTCAGGAAAACTGCCCATAATGTCAACAAGGAAGCAACACTCAAATCAAAGATTCATTCTGTGCTTAAAGTGCCTCTGAAGGACCCATTAACACAGCCCCCTTCAAAGCTGACAGTATCTTTGGGGATACTCTCAAACCTTTGCCAACTGTAGGGTGGAAACTGTTCAGAGATTCTTGTACATAGGCGTAGGATCGGTGACTTGCATCCGAAGGCAACTGCTAGGACTCCAGTAAGGTCCACCAGTGCTTACATCTGCCCTGGCCCTAGAGCCTGGTCTATGAGCCTCTATTTTACTTTCCTACAGTGCTCCAGAATGCTGCTACACTGAGCACTTCAGGGCACTTTGATACTGCAGCAGGGCCAGCCTGAGACATTTTGGCACCTGAGGCGAATCACAAAATGGTGCCTACGTCCCCACCAGGAAAGAAGGGCTGAGTGAAGATCTACATCTGGAGCAAGGGAGGAATAAAAATCTGTGTTGGGATCGGTTGCCCCTGTGGATCCTGCCACCTGAGGTGAAGACCTCACATTGCCTGATGGGTGGGCCGGCTATGTGCTAAAGCCAATGTGGCTTCCAAATAAACCTGAGGCGCCAAATCAACCTGAAAGGCGGCCAGGGCCGTCTTTAACATATGCGCCACTGGGGTGCAAAGATCTGCCCAGAACCCCCAAATTTAGTTTAGCCCTGAAATTAACTTTTATTATGCCTTATGTCACTATTAAAAGGTAAAGGTAAAGGTACCCCTGCCCGTACGGGCCAGTCTTGACAGACTCTGGGATTGTGAGCCCATCTCACTTAAGAGGCCAGGGGCCAGCGCTGTCCGGAGACACTTCCGGGTCACGTGGCCAGCGTGACATCGCTGCTCTGGCGAGCCAGAGCCGCACACGGAAACGCCGTTTACCTTCCCGCTGGTAAGCGGTCCCTATTTATCTACTTGCACCCGGAGGTGCTTTCGAACTGCTAGGTTGGCAGGCGCTGGGACCGAGCAGCGGGAGCGCACCCCGCCGCAGGGATTCGAACCGCCAACCTTTCGATCGGCAAGTCTCAGGCCTGCCACAGTTTGTGTGTGTGTGTGTGTGTGTGTGTGTGTGTGTTGTTTAAAACCAGCTTTTCTAAAGAAGACAAAGAACACATTGGTAGTCAGTGTAAAGACTCCACACATGCACTTACAGTCATAGGGAAGTGTCTGAAAGATGAGATGGGTGGGCATTGTGCGCATGCGTGGGAGAGCCATCTTGGGCAGCCTTTCATTGTGGGAGCAACCTTATTTCTAGAGGAGGAGGAGGAGGAGGAGGAGGAGGAGGAGGAGGAGAAGAAGAAGAAGAAGAAGAGGAGGAGGAGGAGGAGGAGGAGGAGGAGGAGGAGGAGTTTGGATTTGATATCCCACTTTATCACTACCCGAAGGAGTCTCAAAGCAGCTAACATTCTCCTTTCCCTTCCTCCCCCACAACAAACACTCTGTGAGGTGAGTGGGGCTGAGAGACTTCAAAGAAGTGTGACTAGCCCAAGGTCACCCAGCAGCTGCATGTGGAGGAGCAGGGACGCGAACCTGGTTCCCCAGATTACGAATCTACCGCTCTTAACCACTACACCACACTGGCTCACCACACAGCTGGGAGGGCCCTTGTGAGCGAGCATATAAGAGTTCTTCTTCTGGATCCTGTGCATGCTCCCATCACTAGATAGGCGCGCTCTCTTTTGCTTCTCTCCGTCTTTCCTGTCACTCCCCCTCCTCCTGGCTTTGGTGAGCGAGACTTTCCAGAGAGTTCTCCCTGCAGTAGCATTAGCAGGCAGGTGGCGCAAGATCAGTCGTGTCAAAGGTGCTGCTGGCCCCGTTGCCGCATAGCAGCTCAATACAATACGCTTAGGTGACTTCAGCGCCGGGTGCCCCCCAGACTCCAACACCCAGGTGCCCCGCACTCCTTGCACCCCCGGGTAAAGACGGCCCTGAAGGGGGCGCACCACAGCCTGAAGCCCCTCAAACCTGGAGCCAGCCCTACATGCAAACACATTTCAGTTCTGCTCACACACAGTGGGGACTCCCTGGCTGCTCTAGGAATCAGATAAGGATGCAACAGAATCAGAAGCTGGAGAAAGAAACTGTTTGGTCATTTCCACAGAGAAACGGTAATCACTGGGGAGGGAGGAACTCCCAGCTGCTTGTTATTTTCTGACACGCATCTCTCTACACTCTGCAAAATCTACTACACAAATCCGAGAGCCTCTGCATTCATGCTGGGGAAAGCTAGAGAAAGCGTTGGAAAGGTACAGAAGAGGGCAGGCAAAATTGTTTGGGAGCCAAGTACCTATGAGAAAAGGTTGTAACATTTCGGACTATTTAGTTTAGAGGGAGGAAAGCAAGCAAAAGGAGGAGGAAGAAATGAGAGGTGTGTGTAGGAGACAGAGGATAGCGATAAGTCCCCCCCCCCCTCTCCAACAAAGCCACGACTTTCTGGGCAGAAGAAAGGAAGTATTTCTTAGCACAGCACATAGTTAAACTATGGAATTCAGTGCCACAAGAGGGAATGAGTCATCATGGCTAGGATGACATTAAACATGATTAGAAAAATTAATGGAAGATAAGACTTGCTGTTATGATAGCTGTATCTTTGGTTGGAATATTCTGAAAACCTCAATGTCAGCGTTATCTGCACATATTTTTTTCTAATTCCCATCACATTCCTTGATTTTGATACAAAAAAATTCCTTCCAGTAGCACCTTAAAGACCAACTAAGTCAGTTCTTGGTATGAGCTTTCGTGTGCATGCACACTTCTTCAGATACCTGAAGAAGTGTGCATGCACACGAAAGCTCATACCAAGAACTGACTTAATTGGTCTTTAAGGTGCTACTGGAAGGAATTTTTTTGTTTTGACTATGGCAGACCAACACGGCTACCTATCTGTAACTTGATTTTGATGAGAATATTTTTTAAAAAAAACAGTTTGCATCAAAAATGCAAGCAATTCCCACGCATCATCCACATAATATCATATACGTATACAATCCAGGTTTCCTAAACTACCCATACACATTTGTATGTGCATACAAATATTTACAAAATTATGCTGCACAAATACATTTTTTGGGTATAGTGGGGCACATAAGTAGACTCAAGCCTTAACTGTGCTTGTGAACTTAGAAAGAATCCTCTTTATATCACTTAGTATTCTACAGCAAAACGCTTTCACCCATAGCCCACACTGACACCCAGTCAAATTATTCCTGAGGCCAGATTTTGATGTGTTTTATTACCCACTCAAAGCTCTCAAAATTGATGGATTAATTGCCAAATAAAGAAATTTGTACAGTACCAAGTAAATAATTCTCATAGATTCTAGTAGCATGCAGTCCTGTACTGAATTTTATAAGAATCTGAATTTCGGCACAGACACAGGATGGAGGGGAATTTCCCAAAGCCCACCCAAAACATTGCATTGATCGCAGCAAGGAATGGGCATATCTGTCAACTGCAGTATATAAACTTGATGAAATAAAGATAATTATTTTTTCCCAATTGTATATTCAGTTCTCCACACCAGTTTGCTAACTTAAAAAAACACACGTTACAATTCATCAGCATTTTAGTAGATATTTTTGTATGCATTTCTGCTAATACACACATTTTTACAAAATAGTTTTCCCTACTGCAATGCATTATTGTTATTTTCACTAATACATACATTTATATGGATATTTACCCTAGTCTGTGCATTTTTGCACATTTTACTTGGCTGGAGAACTGCCCTGCAAACTTCAGAGAAGCGCAAATTTCAAACGATGGCTGTGCTTCAGTCTGGATACTGTTTCAGAAAGCAGGACTATACCGATATATCATGGTGTCTGAAATAAGGATGGAGCTATATAGAGGCATTGGCTGACTTCATGATTTTTCCCACTTTGTGGCTTTTGCCAGCACCTGCTCTTGTGATTCGCTTGCCCCTGCAGGAGGCAGAATAAGCAGGGGCTGCAGGAATCTAGAGGAGCATTGGCTGGCTTCATGGGTTTCCCCCATGAATTGTAATTTTGCATAGCATACAAGCACACACACATCATGATTTGTGATATACTGCCAGGTCAAAAATTATGAAACCAGTATCGCACTATGGACTTCAAATCGGGTTTGGGATGCTATATCAATATATCATGCAGCCATAGCACCTACCTCAAGTAGCCGACTGTGTGCATGTGGGGGTGGATTAAGGACAACAGAATGGAGCACAGAGAGACTTGACCCACAGGCCACAAACGCCCAGGTGGTTCTCCACTGAAAGGAAGTGCAACTTCCATCCATGTCAAAGAGATGTGGCAAGACCAAGAGCTTTTGCCACCTGAGGCAAAGGACAAGGTGGTGCCCTTTGCAGAAGATGACTAGACTGGTGTTTGGTGATGAGACCCAGTGCCAGATTTACGTATAAGCTAAACAAGCTATAGCTTAGGGCCCCACTCTCTTGAAGGGGGGCCCAAAAATGTAAAGGGGGGGAACTGGACATACATTTCCAAAATATAAGACAAAAAACAAATAAAACATACGTACAGCAACAGTATTTTGTGTTGTGTAGGCTCCTATGATGTAAGCAATGGGCCCTGCCTGCTAGCCTGCTCCCTAAAATATCACTGGTTTGCTCCCATCTATATATAGGGTGCCTACATTCTGCATGGACTGGTTGCATGGCAACATGTGCAAATCGCTTGAGATACCTATTAGGTCCATAAATTACCATATAACATATATTCAACACAAAAAACAGCAACAATTTGTTGTTGACAAAAGACAGCTGGACATATAAAGGGCCCCATTACCTTCAGTAGCTTAGGGCCTCATCAAACCTAAATCTGGCCTTGATGAGGCCCTCAACTCCACCAGCAAGATGGTTCCAGGAGCACGGAGCAGATTACATGGCGCTCACAGTACAGTGGTACCTCGGGTTAAGAACTTAATTTGTTCCGGAGGGCCGTTCTTAACCTGAAACCATTCTTAACCTGAAGTACCACTTTAGCTAATGGGGCCTCCCGCTGCTGCTGCCACGCCGCCACCGGAGCACGATTTCTGTTCTCATCCTGAAGCAAAGTTCTTAACCCGAGGTACTATTTCTGGGTTAGCGGGGTCTGTAACCTGAAGCGTATGTAACCTGAAGCGTTTGTAACCCGAGGTACCACTGTATTGTCTTCCAGCAGAGGGGAACCGCTGGGGAGAGGGCTCAGGAGGGGAAGAGATGATGGCTGCCACTGCTGCTGCGAAACATACAACTCACACTCCCCATGCACTGCCTCCTTCTCCCTATCAGCTGACTGTGCTTCATTGCAACTATTAGGAGACAGCGTGTCGTTGGGGTCTGCTCTGCCTTTGATACTCAAAAAATTGCCAGGGCCTTGCTCATTTCTTCCTCCACCAAACTTTCAGGTTAGCGCTGCATCAGTCATGAGAGCAGCTTCTTTTTGGAGGAACCCTGCAGTACATTTACAAGTCTAATTAAACAGGCCATGAGAAGAGGGTGGGGAAGGAAGAGACCACTAAGCTTCAAGATGTATTTTTCAAAAGGGGGCAGGGGGAAAAACTCCCCCCATATTCAAGCTTGATAATCCTCTTTACAGGAGCCCTGTGCATGGCTGGAATATTTAACATGACAGTTGTATAAAGTGCAGTAATTCAATTTCTATGCAGAAGGGGATTTTTTTTATATAAGGGGAAAAAAACACGTTTTAGAAAGGCACCATAATCTTTGCTAAGACACACACACAGAGAGAGACATTTAGCATCTCCAAATTGGAGTTAAAGTCTCAGAGTGCAAAGATAATTTAAGCCGTGTATGTGTGTGTGCGTGTGCGTGTGGGAGAATAGCAGCTCTTTGGTAAAATGCTGCCAAAATTAAATTGGAAACGAAACGGCACTTTGTAGTCATTGGCTGCTCAGCAGGGTACGCCTAGTTAAAAACCCAAAGTGAAAAGGGTGATTGACCTACATTGCTACCAGCTCCGTGCAGCTGCACTTTCGTTATTTCCATTGCATCTGATGAAGCTCATTAGTTAATGCAACTGAATTACCTATACTTGCCAGGCATTCATCTATTTCATACCACATGGCCAGATACTAACTTCAGCAGCAGAGCTGCACAGCGCCCTGCCATGCAGCTGCCTGGAAATCTTATCTGCTCCTCTAACACGTAGGGGCAGAAGGAACTGGCCCAGGATGCCACAGGAGTGGAGCTAGGACATAGAGAACTGCTCTATACCCAGTTAGACCTCTTGGCCATCAAAGCACAGTGGAGACGAGTGACCAATGGGATTTGTAGGGCAAATAATTCCGGTTTTCTCCTTCCTGTTACTGAGTTCTGCAAAGGTGAGATGGAGACAGAGGAAGAAGCTTCTGGACTTGTTGTTCAGTAAGGAGGGAGGCAGTTGGGGGGCTGGCTGAGGGCAGACTCAGGTTGGTGGGGCAGTGCCCCATTCGCCCTAATGGAGCAACCACCACACTCTGGCGACAGCTCTCCAAGGTCTCACCCTACCTGAACATGCTGGAGGCTGAAAGTGCAACTTTTTGCATGCAAAGGTGGGCTAAATGGCAAATTTGATCTTGATAGGCCATATGCCAAATTTGAAGGGGGAGAAAGGGATCTGTCTGTCATGAGCAGAGCCGGAGGGATAAGCCTATTTCTAGTTTGTGTCACTTTGCAAGCACTCATTCCTAAACCCATCCCATCCTGTTTTTAATTTACGTCTTAAATCCACATAAAAATCCATATGTAAACACATAATCAGGGCTGTCTTTCAGCTGGAACTTGCCAGAACTCAGTTCCAGCACCTCTTAAGCGGGTGCCATTGCCATTCTAAGAGAACAAGGGGGGTGTTCATGGTAAGTTATAGCACCTCTTTTCTAGAAAAATAGCACTGCACATAATTATGTTTTTATCTCAATGTACGTCTAACTCATACTTGATACTAAATTATGCATTGTACAAAATGTTACAAGTTCTTAGCTGAAGACAGTTGTAATGTACGGTATTGCAAATTTGGGAGACGTGCAAAATCTGAAGAATAAGTACAATCCAATCCATGTATAAGCCCAGAAGGCCCAGATCAGGCCAATTCACATTGGAATTCACAAAAAAATTGAATTCCTCAGGCATCCCTAGAGATTATGCTTTGTTTCCACATAGAGCCTTCCCCTCTTCAGGGGAAGGAATTGTGAAAAGCAAGTAACATGGACTAGCAATTCTCATCTCCACGCCACAGACTTAAAGCTTACACCCCTCTTTCCCAGAGAACCCTGGGACTTTTGCAGTGGTCAACAGCGCACTCAGAGGAAAGCTCTCCGTACCTGAACTATACTAGGGTCTTCAAGATTTCTTGGAGGAATGCAAGACTGTTGATACAAAACAGGAAAGTTTGCACCCAACTTGTGGAATCTATAAGCCACACTTGTCCACCCCTCGCTGACTAGGGATGATGGGAGTTGCAGTCCAACAACACCTGAGGACCCAAGTTTGGAACAGGCTGCTCTAAAATACACTCCCAAAACCACTGCATTGCACTCAGTGGTGGGTATGTGGAAGTTCTTCAGCAGGAACAGTATCCCTGGACACAGAAAATTTAGAATTACTGCTTGAGAGAAAAATATCACAAAGTATCAATACGTCCATCATACTGAGAATTTAAATAGGAGACCTTCAGCTAATGTGTATCCAACTACACTTTGTAAGTTGTATTTATTAAGCTTTGATTCTGGAAATTTTGATACTCATCAACTAGTTTAAAAACCTATTCCTAAATTTAAGAGAAACAATAATGGGGGAAGAGAGGGTAATTCAGTTCCACAACTCTAGGAATTACATTTGTTGTCATGGACTGTTCTTCAGACACCTTGGCAAAATCCCAATAATAAAACCCACTGTTAAAGCTCAACAGAAACACCCAACATTAAAAAGGGCACCACAGAAGTGCACCAGAAAAATAGATGAACCCACATTAATTCCTAAAACAAAGCATTCAAATTAAAGAGGGTGGAGGCCATTTTAGACTTCCATTCAAAATGTTGTTTCAGACTTTGGATGGAGGTCTCTACGTGTTCCATGAAAGGTGACCCACATGTCAGTGTTAACCATTTGAAAACAAACAAACCACTTCAACAGAAAGCAATTATCTCACTGGCTCACTCTCTCCTCAAAAGGCACCACAAACTAGTGCTAACCTCATTCATATTTCCCGAACTGGAAATGCTAATGAACACTATTTTTTAAAAAAACAACAACAAAGAATCTGACATGGTCCAAGGAACATTACTAGTTGCATCCTCATGTATGGAAGAGAAGTCAATGAAGGTTCACAAGGAGAATCCCAATATTTGACTAGTTGGCAGAATATTAATAGAGGTTGGATCGTACAGTCCCCCTGAGGTAAATGAGGAATTAGGTTGTTATAGTTTTGTTACCACAAGACGTAGTGACTGCAACCAAAACTATGTGGCTTTACAAGGGAAATGGAGAAAAATCATGAAGGATGAGGCTACTGGTAGCTAGAAGTCATCAATAGCTTTATCTCACCTTTAGGTTCAAAGATGGCATTGCTGAAGAACAAGCTTGAGAGAGGATTAATGCCCTCATGCTTTGTTTGTGGACTTCCCAGAGACAGCAGCTGGATCACTGGCTGGGGTTTTAAAACAGCTGCACTGATTGCCAGTTTATTTCCAGGCCAAATTCAAGGGTTTAAAGCCCTGAACAACTTAGAACCCAAGTACCTGAAATTTCACCTCCTTCTCTGCAAACTCTCTTAAGTGTTATGATTAAGGGAAAGAGGAAGGCATTTGGTACAGAACCTGCATGCCTCTAGAGGGCGCCACATATTAGAAGTACACAGGTGTGTGTAACACCCTGTTCGAGATGCTTAAAATACAGGAAAGGATTTTTTTAAAGCCTCTAAAGGAGGTAGAGCGAAGCTGCAACCTAACCCTAATGCAGTCATTAGCATAGACAATTCGTTCCTCGTATTCCTATCAAGTCAGAGACTAAATATGAAAGCTTATTTGCCTACAAAAGGGAGCACACTTTACCTCCCGGATTAGCATAAAAATGGAGATTTCTTTTTGCAGGTTCACTGCATAGCTAAGTACATACAGGCGCAATGAGGCAAATGACTGTCTGCAATTACGTTAAGTGCATCAACTTGAAGTTTAACATAAATAGCACATTTAAGTATAAGCAAGTGATCACGATGGGGAAGAGACAAGACTAGATCGGGGAAAGGGGGCTGGACCAAAGGTGCCAGTTCTCACGTGAAGCTGGGAGCTTTATTCTACTCCAGTCAGACTTCATCACTTGGGAGTAGGCCTGGGTTCGGGGCCAACACTTTCTTCACCACATTTGTCAGGGTGGGGGGTGGGGGCACATAAAACCTACCCAAAGATTGGACAGGAAAAGATGTTTCGGTGTAGAGCATGTTTGATAGTCATCACTACTTCTTGTGGGAGTGAATTCTCTAGTTTTGACGTCAGTTTTTTGCCTTCCTGTTGCCTCTAACAAATAGGTGTTGCAGGTTTTTGTGGGGTTTCAAAAAACCAGTAACACCAATTTGCCAAATGTGACGTGAATGTATATACTGCATGCAGCTAAGCCTCTTTCAAGCTGCTATCAGTTCTCTGATTCCTCTTCAACCACACCACATCCGTTCTCAGCCTGAGACAGACAGAAAATTCCCAAGGTTGACATATATGAGTGATTGGCTCATGCATTCAGATCACGTGTGGGGGGTGGGGTGGCGCAGACTGCATAGGGACAGTTTCCCCCCAGATATATAATGTTCGAACGCAATTAACTTAGCCCAAAGTGTTATTTGCTTACAGAATTAAATTAAGAGATTGTTCGTTTGTTTAATTTATATGCTACCCTTCATCAGAGGATCAAAGGGTGGTTTAAAGTATAAAAACTCAAAAATACATGACATAACAGCAAACAAAATACTCCCCACCCCAAACACACACAGTTTAAAAGACCCTAGACTGTTTAATTAGCCACCTAATTAGCTTTAGGTGCCTGCCACCTAAAGATATGTAATGAAGGAGAGCATTCTGCAAATGAGGAGCCACCAGAGAAAAGGCCTGTTCTCGTGTTGCCACCCTCCAGACTTCTTGTGGACAGGGCACAGGAAGAAGGGTCTCAGAGGATGATTGCAGGGTCTACAAATACAACTATATCCCAGTAACCCAAAAAACTACATTTGTAGAGATAGCAGTTTACCTAGTACAGCCTAAGCGGGCCACTGAACTCACAATACACTGAAAAGGCTTCTGCGCCAACATAGGGAGATGAGAGGCCTAGTTGTAGCCTAGTAGGGACTGCTAGGAATTAAATGTGTACTGTTCAGTGCAGATAGTTAAAGAGCTATCCTTTGTGGCAGTTAATTAACTGTTTGGAATAGGAACTATGGTCCTTGAGGAAGCGGGCGAGTGGATGGAACAAGTGATTTGACATCTTCCAAAATGTACATAGTACCTGCTGCATGGTACCATATATAACCTGCTGCTGGGAACTTACTGGAAACAAATGCAGATGAAGTGAAACTAGGGTTGGGTGCTCTGTAAAATAAGCTCCAGATACTCTCAGGGTAAAAAATTAAGTGGTTCAGCTTAAGATGAAAGGTCAACATTGTGCCACCATTCATTACAGGGAATTAGGAGGAGAAGGCAATTTTTGAACCCAAGCTTAATAAAGAGTTATTAATAAGTATTAACAGTATTAAAGAATATTAACAGCTGCATAACCTTGAGTACAGTTCTGCAACTGGTCCAAGAGAAATATTCTAGCCTCCGATTCTCCCAGACATGCTAAGTTTCCATTGGTCTGGATTCCCACTGACTGAGGGGAAAATACACAAACACATACATCCTTCAGCCATCAGAACTGGTACAGTCCAGAAACGGAGGCCTATTTTTATCATGTGGGTAAGCTGCTTGTCCAGAGAAAAATAGAAACAGGATTTCTGCAGATCTTTCATTTTAAATAAAGCTATTTATGATCCCAGCCTACCACCACTGTTTGTAGAAAGGGGGCACAGTCAAAGGCGCATTCCTAAAAAAACCCCTCTCAGCATAGCACTTAGGAAAAACATCTTCATTATGAGGGCACAAGACCCGAGAATGAGCCTACGAAGCCATTTCTCCACTCTGAGCACCATTTGTATGCTTGTTGTGGTGCAGCCAGGTGGAAAAGTATCCGTAGTGACAGTGGTGCACCAGACTGTGCGAGGGGAAAGGACCTAGCAGGAGTTGGAAGTGTGGCACATGTACGAGGTGTGTAGAAAGAGCAAAGTCCTACCTCAGGTAGTCTCTGCGGCACAGGATAAGGTTGGCTTTGGTGTACAAGGTAGAGCCTACCTCCCCCAAACGGCAGTCGCAGCAGGCACACTTCAGGCAGTCCTCATGCCAGTATTTGTCCAGGGCCTTTAGGAGATACCTGTCTTTGATCTTACGGTTGCAGCCAGCACAACCTTTCGGTTTGGTGTCTGGCTGGACAGAGAGCATTTGTATACCTGAAACGAGAAGAGAAGGAGAGAGGGAAAAGAGGATGTCAGGTAACACAGCCAAGGGATGCCCAGAACAGGATCCTTTGCCCCCAAACTGAAACTTATCAGAGCTTTCCTCTTTCTTTGAAATTCCTTGGATGTTTCTCCAGACCAGGGTTTCCCAAACTTGGGTCTCCATCTGTTTTTTTGGACTACAACTCCCATCATCCCTAGTTAGCAAGAGCAGCGTCAGGAATGATGGGAACTATAGTCTAAAAACAGGTGGATGGAGACCCAAGTTTGGGAAGCCCCGCTCCAGATCACATGTTTATTTATTTTTACCCGTTTAACAAAATTTGTGTAGTGTTTACTCAATTTTAAAAACTTGTACGCTGTTCACAAAGGATGGTCTAAAATACTCGTTTAAATATATATACATAAATTAGTATCAAAAGCATTGTTAAAGATAACATTTTCAAATGTAAATAGAATCAGCCACATTCAAACTATTGTGCATCATAATATTACATGCCTGGGTAGGATTGTGGAAACAACAAAGGTTTTAGCAGCCACCGAAACCAAGACAGAAAAAGCAACTGCTTAATATCCGTGAGCAGGGAGTTTCCAAAGAGTAGTCAAATATTGATTCTCCGCAAGTGCGGAATGATAATTATTTGCATCTCCCAATGTTGTTTTGAATGAAGCGCAGTGGCAGGTCTTGTCTATAGCAGGAGTGTAAGGAGATTCCTGCTGGATCAGGAGGCAGCTCCATCTAGCCCAGCATCTTAGTCCTTTAGAGAGCGGCTTTCCAGGTGCCTACACCCCCCCCCCAGTGCAGGCCTCCCCTAGTGTCGCCCCCTAGCAACTGTTATCCAATGGCATAGTGCTTCAGAACTGAAAAGTTTCATAGACCCAGGGCCGGATTTAGGTTTGATGAGGCCCTAAGCTACTGAAGGTAACAGGGCCCTTTATATGTCCAGCTGCCCTTTGCCAACAACAAATTGTCACTGTTTTTTGTGTTGAATATATGCTATATGGTAATTTATGGACCTAATAGGTATCTCAAGCCATTTGCACATAACAAATAGGAACCTACACAACACAAAACACTGTTGCTGTATGCAGGTTTTATTTTATTTGTTTTTTATCTTGTATTTTGGAAATGTACATCCAGTTTTTTCCCTTTAATTTTTTTGGGGGGCCCCCAAGAGAGTGGGGCTCTAAGCTATAGCTTGTTTAGCTTATACATAAATCCGGCACTGCATAGACCCATCATGACCAAGGACCATTAATAGATATGCCCATCATGGCTAAACCCCTTTTAAAGTCACCACGTCTTTTGGGAATAAATCTTGCAAGTTACTTGTGTGTGAAGAAATGCTTCTTTTGCTTCTCTATTGAGACTACTAGCCAGTAGCATAAATGCCTGACCCAGAGTTCTAGCATTATGATAATGGGAGAGAAAAATGGCTCTCTATCCACTTTCCCACAACCTTCATAAAAGGTAGCACTGGGCAATACCTGGTTTTCAACATCATGATGTATCACCAGCTAAACATCACAAGATATATCACAATGTCTGAAATAAGAATGGAGCTATGTAGAGGCATTGGCTGGCTTCATTATTTTTCCTGCATTGTGATTTTTGCATAGTACACACACACACACACACACACACCATGATTTATGATATATTGCCAGGTCAAAAATTATGAAACTGATTTCATGAGATGGACTTAAAACTGGTTTTGGATTATATATCGCCCAGCCCTACTGCCTAGTCAACTTTTCTTGCTTAACTGAAAAACAGCCCAGAGACTTTTAGCATTCCACACCTCAAGGGAAGAACATTGACTTTGCACACCAAAAGTCCCAGATTCGATCCTCACCATCTCCAGGAAGGGCTGGAAAAGGCTTCCAGCCTGAAACCCTGGAAAAAGCCTCTGCCAGTCCATGTAAAAGGTAAAGGGTAAAGGGACCCCTGACCGTTAGGTCCAGTCGTGGCCAACTCTGGGGTTGTGGTGCTCATCTCGCTTTATTGGCCGAGGGAGCCGGCGTACAGCTTCCAGGTCATGTGGCCAGCATGACTAAGCCGCTTCTGGCAAACCAGAGCAGCACATGGAAATGCTATTTACCTTCCCGTCGGAGCAGTACCTATTTATCTACTTGCACTTTGACGCGCTTTCGAACTGCTAGGTTGGCAGGAGCAGGGACTGAGCAACGGGAGCTCACCCCGTCATGGGGATTCGAACCGCCGACCTTCGGACTGGCAAGTCCTAGGCTCTGTGGTTTAACCCACAGCGCCACCTACGTCCGTGTAGACAATACCAAACTAGGTGGAGAAATAGTCCGATTTGGTATATACTAGTTTCCTAGGTGCTCCAATTTACTTTGCCCACTGCACCATTTCCTCACCAGCTGCGGACTCCCCCAAACACGAGAGCAAATGCTGGTGAGAGGCAGCTCCACTCAACCAGCTCCACTAAACAGCCCTGTTAATGCTCACTTGGTTTCCAATTAGGCCTGCAACCTGCTGGTGTCCCCCCCCCCCCTCCCAAATAACAACAACCACCGGACTTACTGCTTGCTTCCCTCAAGATTTCTCAGCCGCTTTCCCAGCTGGCTAAAAAATTTCATTTCAAGCAAATTTTGATGGCAGTGCTCAAAGAACTCATGCTTTCTCAGTCCTATTCCACTTCTCCAGCATATAGGCATTGTGTTGAGACGTGTCGATGCCACAAAGTCAGAAAGGAAATGCCTTTAGAGCTGACTGTCATCAGCACACACGTGGTTCAAACGTTTCCTTTTTAGATCGCTTACTGTCTTCATGTGAAACACAGGGGGCTGGATCCAAAAGTCCCCACCTTCCATCAGAGGAAGGCTCTGCAACATTGGACACTGCATACAAATGCAGCGGCCTGTCGCTGGCAGGTTGGGAGCAATGTTCAGGCAGGGTTACCGTAATTAAGAACGACCGCTTTTATTTCATTTAAATGTGCACGCTTGGGATTCCTGTGGCATGAGTGCAACGGGACAGGTGAGACATCCTTAAATACAGCGAGAACTATGCATGTGTCCACCAGCCCCTGGAATGACCATTTTCTCTAGGCTGGAAATCATGCCTTCAGGGCTGCAATTCCTCAAATGCTAAGAAGGGGTCCTCAAAGAGGCCGTGTGCAGTGGCAGAAGTGCCCCAGCTTCTGCAGAGAACAGGAATGGGAAGAGATAGGAAGGAAGAAGGCCAAGGAAGGTCAAGGCTGGTCTTAGAAAGCTTTATTTAAAGCCCTTTGTGGCTTAGGACCCTTGTATCTATGGGACCGCCTCTCCTTGTATGCCCTGCAGAGGATCTTAAGTTCCATGAATAACCATAGTTTAGAGGTCCCGGTCCCTAAGGAAGTCAGACTATTCTCTACCAGGGCCAGGGCCTTTTCAGTGACGGCTCCGACCTGGTGGAATGCTCTGTCCCATAAGACTAGGGCCCTTCAGGATTTAACCTCCTTCCATCGGGCCTGTAAGCTATTCTGCCTGGCCTTTAATTTGAATTCAGCCTGATCTTTCATTTCCCTTCTCTTCCCTCCCCCTCCCCTTTTATGAAGTTTACCCGCTATGAGACCCCACAGCTAAATTTCCCCTGGCCTCCTTGCTGGCCCAGGAGTAGAACTAATTCAGCCAGCTAGCCCTGGTGATTATCTAATGTTTATTAGATGGATTTCCCCTAAATTGATTTCTGAACTTTGAATTTTACTGTTATTCATGTTTTTACACTGTATTTTATGGTGCTTTTACAATTAAGTGTTTTAAATTTGTTGTTAGCCGCCATGAGCCTGGTTTTTTGAACCAGGAAGGTTCAAAATACATAAATGATAAATTATTATTATTATTATTTTAAAGAAAGAGAGCAGGGCAGATGCTCCCCATTTAAAAACAAGAACCATGATTGAATGCTCAGCCTCTGCAGAGATATAATACTGAGTCTCTACAAACCTCAGTTTGAAGAAAGCACCCAACTAGGAGCTAGCACCCAGGAATAGAGAGGACAGGATAGTAGCCAGAGAGCTCCTCATAACGGGTTTTGCTTGCGAAGGTCCCAGATTCACTCTCCAATGCCAAGTGATGGAAGAGATCTGCCCTAGGGAATTGGGGATGGTAACAACTAGATTGAGTAATGATCTGCCCTGGTATGTGGGAAGCTTCTCATGTTCAGTGGGTTATAGTCAACCACATTCTGCCCAGGAGAAATCCCACTGAAATTAAGGAAATGCTAGGTTAGAATCATAGAATGATAGAGTTGGAAGGGACCCTGAGAAACATCTAGGTTCACTCCCTGCAATGCAAGAATATGCAGCTGTCCCGTACGGGGATTGAACTTGCAAGCTTGGTGTTATCAACACCATGCTCTAAGCAACTCAGCTATCCAGTCATGTTCATTAATCTTAATGGGTCTGCTCTGATTATGACCAGCACTAGATGCAGCTCTGTATCTTTGAATATTAGCGCACAGATGGAAACCATCTTTTCTTTTCAGAGACTGAAATATGTGGAGGTTTCGCTGCAAGTCACGAAGGAGAGAATTCACTTTCTTCAACAATACTACTTGATGTTTTAATTCTTTATATAACAATTAGCTGGATCTGAATCTTACACACTGTGTAACCTATTAATATTGTGGCAGTGCTCGTGCTGCTTCTACAATGCAAACGAGGTGGCGGTCCCTGCCCCAAGGAGATTGCATGTCAAGTTTTAAGAGGGTAAAGACAAAAGGAAGAAAAACATTGCGAGCAAATATTGGGAATGATGATGCAACCCTCAGAAGTTAAAAAAGAGATTTGGTTTTTAATCACTGCTTCTATCAGAAACTTTAACTCGTGCTCCAGTGAGAGCTAACTGAAATTAAAATTCCACTGAAATCTGTGGGACTTTCTCCAAAGGAAGCATGTGAAACACATAAAACCGTGACTCTGTATCTTATTTATATGAAAGAAACCTGGCTTTGTTTAATTGTAAATGGAAAGCTTGTCTATACTGCAGCAGCCTATGTGCCCCATTTAGTTACAGGCAAATAAGAGAGAGGATAGGATACACTGATTTCAAATGTTATCCACATCCCCTCTTCCCATTCCTCAGTGGGTGGGTGGGGGGAGGTTTGGAAAAATAGATGAACTTTGCAAAAGGTCAGATTGGCATCTGTCAGTGCAAGGCAGGGGAAAAATTCTAGCCAAGAGCTCGCTACAAAATAAATGCTTACCCGCCCACTGTTATATCTGGGGGCAGCCGAGATTTATCGTTTTCAACAGTTGCAGTAAGCGAGTCAGCTGCATTTAGAACCTGATGTCTAAAATATTAAGTGCTATGAACAGAAAGGTAGCTGCCTAATAGCGGTGTGTCATTTTGGTAAATAATATCAAGTTTCAAAGTTGCTCTGTTCTGCAGAACCCATAACTTTTCACTGGCCTCCGAAGGACCTCTCCACACATTGCAGTTTTAGGTGTGCGTTTAATTCCCTCCCACCACATGAATGCAATAAACAGGCACCCACAGATAAAATATGCTTTCAAGACCAGGATTAGCTGGGATTTGTCAAAGGTGCATTCCGTGGAAAATTAACCCGGATCTGTTTAGCTTATCATTTATTTTAATTATTATTTTTTGAATGTTTCAGGTAATTGTTTTAACTGGGGTGTGTGGCTTACTGACCATTTTCTAAATACCTTTGAGGTTTTATTACAATCCATTGGTATATAGATCTTCTGAAATTAATAAATATTGCAACCTACGAGCATCGCAATTACTGGAGGAAAATACTGGAGAGCTTATTTTTCCTTGCAGCAAACACATGGCTGTAGATGAACTAAACACCCACATAGACTGTAAGGTGCCAGTGTATGCTCAGAATAGGCAATATGGAATCATTTATTATTTTTATTATTTTATTATTTATACCCTGTCCATCTGGCTGGGTTGCACCCAGGTGTCTTTGTCCATACAATCCACCCCACTGCAACAGAGGCAGGAGGGACTAAAGACTATGGGATGCAGGAATAATTCGGTTCACATTTAAAGGTGAGCCTACCTATTCTGAATTCTCTGAAACAACAGGAGACCCAAAGCACAAGTTTCCGTTCAAATTCGCACTTCTCCAAATTTTGCAATGCTGTTCTCCAGCCAAGAAACAAATACAAAAATTCACATAGTGGGGCAAAGTGCCCATAAAAACATACATTTTCACTTAATATATGCATTTAATGGACACTTTACCCCATTATCTGCTTTTTTCAGGTGAGACTGGTTTGCAAATAAATAAATGTGTATTTAGCAATATTGCATCCAAACGTGTATATTAGGGAAAACTCACATTAAAATTGTGGTGGATTTTTTAAAATAAATAAATTGGAAATGATGTGGAGAACTAAAGACTGGAAACATGTGAAACTGAGGAATTGAAATTGACAGATTTGCCCACTGCAAATTTGATCGTTTGTCCCAATGAAGGCGTGTCATCGCTTGGCAGCCCAGCTAGATCAGGTGATCTGAGGAACCTATAGGGGACCCACTGCTGTTCCACAGTTCAAAACACATTTATATCTTGCTTCCCTCTGTCCCTAATAGAAACTGCAAGGCACCCAATAACTGGGGCTAACACAGAAATTCAATGAAAGGAAGGAAGGCAATAGCAGCCATGGGGAATTATTAGCTGGTGCAACACCCCCATGCCCATTTTGGGATGATTCTGCCCTCCCTCGTCAGCCCCATAGGATGATGATTTCTTACTGGCCCTCTGCCATAAAGGTCCTAGGGATAATGTGGAGCAGGGCTTTGAGTCTGGCTGCCCCTGGCCCATGGAACAGCATCATTGTTGAGATACATCACAGCCCTCCATGTGTTCTTTCTGGAAACAACTGAATGCTTTTTGTAAAAAGAAGCTTTTTCAGCTAAATGCAAAAGGCTGTGCCTTAGGTTTTAAAACAGTACAGAATGAACACCTGTTTCCAGTTGTTGTTTTTGTAGTGTTTTTAAAAACTATTTTTTAGAGTACAGTGATACCTTGGCTCCCAAACGCCTTGAGAGTCAAACGTTTCAGCTCCTGAATGATCAAAACCTAGAAGTGAGTTTCCAGTTTTCGAACGTTCTTTCGGAAGCCAAACGTCCAACGGGACTTCTGCAGCTTGCGATTGGCTGGCTGCAGCTTTCTGCAGCCAATCAGAAGCCGTGCTTTGGGAGTCAAACGTTTTGGAAGTCGAACGGACTTTCAGAACGGATTCTGTTTGACTGAGGTATGACCGTATGGTGGTTAATTTCCTTGAGACAAACGTGAAGGACAATTTGTAACTTATAATAATAATAAAAAATACAGGATTAAATCAGTTTAAAGAATTAAAACAGCCATCATTGTGTAGGAGGGCTCCCTAACCTACGGGAGGATGTTGGAGGAGGAGCGTAGAATGGAAAGATCAACCACATGAACTGCCTTCAGCTCACACAATCGCTGGATGCAACAAGCAATCCACACGTCAACTTTATAGAGCAAGAAAGTCAGACACCATAACAGATGAACTGGTGAATTTTAAAGTCACAGATTTGAAAGCAAGTGGAGGAAAACGGCAACTATTAATAAATGTATAGTAATAATTAAATAATAACAAGGAAGTTGAATTAAACTGATGCACAGAAACGCTCTAAGGGTAAGGCGCATTTTGTGCGCAAGTTGCTCCAAAAGCCCTGTTCAGTTGTTGTTCCCTTCTTCCAAAAGGGACTCAGCATTTCCTAATATCCTGATTAAAGGAGGTAACTAAAGAGTAGTCTTTCAATACAGGCTCGTGAAGGACGAAGGGATTCTCCCTGCCCATTTCACATACAGAACAATTCGCTGCCCATCTTTCCTAGTGGAATTGCCCACATCCAACAATACTGGTTCCATCACACAGGCAGAAAATTCTCCAATATTCCAAAGAACAGATTTGGCTGAATGGTTCAGTAGAAAACAGGCAACAACATAGCAAGGCTTTTCTTTCTAGTATGGTACAAACTAAAAGCTGTCGCCTGATCTAGCAGCCCCATTTTGCAGAAGAGTCCCTAAGAGCAGAGCTACATGTTTTGAAGAAAGTAGGGTGGGCATAGCTGTCAACTTTTCCCTTTTCTTACGAGGAATCCTATTTGGAAGAAGGGAATTTCCCTTTAAAAAAGGGAAATGTTGACAGCTATGAGGGTGAGTGAGTGTGACAACCCTCCTTTAGCTACGTAAACACCAAATTGGTGGTAGTGTGCATTTCTAAAGGGGAAGAAAAAATAATCTGTGGGGTGTGGGTGTGCACTTTTTCTCTTCAAGTGCAGCCTCCCAACCCATTCAAAAACTGCTTTGTCCCTTGGCCAGACTGAGGTTAGAAGCAGCTGCAGGTTAAAACCAGCATGAGCAGTAATTGCAAGGCTGAATCCACAGGCATGGAGTATGGCACCGATGCGCCCCCCCCCCCCGATCCCCTTCGCTCCATCCACATTGACCGGTAGACCAGAGATTGGGAAACATGAATTTGCTAACAGAACTCTTAATGCTTCTGAGAGCGCTGGGAAGTCATTGCTATTCTGATAACCAGAACCATTTTAGGCCACATTCACCTTTAAAGCACCACAATACCAGCTTGCACAGTCAGGGTATCTCCCTAAGAATTATGGGAGTTGTAGTTTGTTACTGGTGCTGACAGTTGTTAGGAGACCCCCCCCCTACCCCTTTCACAGAGCTACAATTCTCAAGAATTCCCTATGAAGAGGGGACTGACTGTTAATACAGTCTGGGAACTATAGACCTATTCCCCCATTAAAAAACAAAACAGGGAAGAACTGCACGGCAGTATATACCCCAAATTCTGCCATATTAACTCTTGCCATTTTTCAGGTTAAGTGGGCTGCAAATGGATTTTTTTCTGGAATGAAACAACACAGAAATGAGCACTAAGCATGTACTACAGTCCATTAGTTTCCTGGAAGTGGCTTTCACATCATGTGAAAGCTCAAAACTAATGCAGAAATTAATAGTTGGGAAATAGGTCAGGGAAATGGAATAAACTGCCATGTGAAGGCAGATTTGAGGAGCCATTGGCCGGATCCAGCAGGCTCTTATTACCATCAGGGCTTCAGTCCACTCCCTGTCTATGATGCCAAACTATTCCAATCTATCAGAGGGGTGGCACACACACTGCAAAGTGCACTAGAGTGGTGGCACACTGTCCTATTTTGGATTTGTTTCATGGCATTCTTGCCAAAGAGCTTAGGGAATGGTGGCAGACCACTTACTCAATGCACACAGGCATTCTTGCCAGAAAGAGTTCTTCACTCATTTGCACAGAAGTCATTTCTCCATTGTGCTATCGCCATGCAGTGTGTGTACATAGGCATAGACTCATAGGAGCCCCACATGACAATAAGGCTGATCTTGAGTCTCTTGGCCACCAGAACATAACCCTGCGAGAAGGAATGGGGTGCAATCTGGGGAGATAACAGCTCTACCCATGTTTGTTATGCTCTCCTCTCTCCCTCTCATGCCCGCAAACACAGCAAGTCATTCTTGGCAACTGCCAAGGTGCCAGAGCTCTGGAAATGTTAACTGTTGACCCATTTACTTGTGATATTGCCTTACCCACTAGGTGCCCACTCAGCTGATCAATCTACAGAAATTGGCACTGTTGAAAGAGCCACGTAACACCCATTCCACATTTGTAAAGAGCCAATCTTTTAGTGTGGCAGCGAGCTCACACTTTCAAACTATTGACATTGGGCAGGTGCCTTCACTGTACTCTTTTCAGCGCCTGCTAAAAACTTTTAGACACACCTGTCTAGATATATTAGAATGCTGACATGTGTTCTAAGCTGTTTTTTGAGCTTGGTTATTTTATTTAATTTTTTAAAATGTTTGGAATTGTGGCTTTTAACTGTTGTTGGTTTTTTTTTGCTACTCAGTAATGTTGTTTGCTTCTTTTTGCAAACCACTTTGAGATATTGTTACAACCAAGAGATTTAGACATGTAGCAAAATCTATCCATCCCTGACCTCCCTTTTGCAACAATCCATTGAGAAGCAGGTGGATTAGAAACTGTGTTCTAGGACACTGTAGGAAATTTAAAGGACAGCTCCAAGCTAGCTACCACTAGTGCTGCCATTAGATAAGCCCAACAGAGCTGGCCCTACCATTGGGCGGAGTGAAGCAGCTGCCCCAGCCAGGGGATTTTGGGTGCGATGGAAGGAAAGCACTGTTGGTTAAATTTTTATTAGTATTACTTTTACTGCCAGGAAGAGACACTTGAGATGAGGTTGGGATGAGATGGGGCAACATGATCTCCTGCCTCAGGTAGCAGAATGCCTTGGGCTGGCCCTGCTTATAGGGGCCCACCAGCATGTGTTATGCCCAGGAAGTTCTCCCCACCTGGGAAGGGGCCTCAGATCTCAAAGGCAATGAACTTATTTCAAGCACTATAGTTAGAGCCTTCAACAAAGGAACACAGAAAACTGCCTTGTTCCAACTCAGGCAGCTGGTCCATCTAGTTCAGTATTGTCAACACGGTCTGGCAGCAGCTCTCCAGAGTTTCAGGGAGAGGCCTTTTCCAGCCCTACCTGGAGCCACAAGGGATTTAACTTGGGACCCTTTGCATTTTCCCTACAACTGAAGCTAGGACATTTCCCCTAACATACACTCCTCATTCATATGAAGAGCTGCTGGGAAAGAATTCAGGTTCTTAAGTCAGGCTAGGCACACAACACAATTGAAGGCCCACTCTCTCACCCAAAGCATCCTGGAAATATTAGTCTACTCACAAAACTGCAATTCTGAACACATTTCACGAACTACAGCTTCCATGATCCCCCCCCCCAGCAGCAGGAGGAATGTTTTAAATATATGCCTTGCTGTATTTTACATGGCCTTCAACATGAGTTGACCAAAAACTAAGCCAGGCTGTGTACACACTATAACTTTGAAGCACATTGGAAGCACATCTGTTCCCTTTCAAGAATTGTGGGCCCTGCAACTGCAACTCTGAGTGGTGAAAGCCCAGAAGTCTTTGAGAGAATACATGTGCTCTGAATGTGCTTCAAAGGTATCATGTGTACAAAATCTAAGTCTGTGGGAAGGGACACAGCCTCAGGGCAGAACATCTGCTTTGCACGGAGAAGGTTCCAGATTCAAACCCTAGCCTCTCCAGATAGGGCTAGGCAAGAGTCCCTCTTTGAAACCCTGGAGACCTGCTGCCAGTCACTGGAGACAGTGCTGAGCTGTGTGGGCCAACACTCTGACTCGTATATAGCAGGTTCCTATGTTCCTTCTGAATTCCTTTTGAATTATGGTGCTGGAGGAGACTCTTGAGAGTCCCATGGACTGCAAGAAGATCAAACCTCTCTATTCTTAAGGAAATCAGCCCTGAGTGCTCACTGGAAGGACAGATCCTGAAGCTGAGGCTCCAATACTTTGGCCACCTCATGAGAAGAGAGGACTCCCTGGAAAAGACCCTGATGTTGGGAAAGATGGAGGGTACAAGGAGAAGGGGACGACAGAGGACGAGATGGTTGAACAGTGTTCTCGAAGCTACCAGCATGAGTTTGCCCAAACTGTGGGAGGCAGTGGAAGACAGGAGTGCCTGGTGTGCTCTGGTCCATGGGGTCACGAAGAGTCGGACACGACTAAACGACCAAACAACAAATGTTCCTTCTACATCAGGCCACCCGTTCTCACATTTCTGCAACACAGTCTCTAACCCCATCACCTTTCTGAAAGAAAGCGAAGCAAAGAATCCTAAAGGAAGAAAGAAAAGGGCCAACAACTAATAAAATCGTAATTTGAAAACCAATAAATAAAGCTGCAAATTGGACAGAGGTAGAACCGGGCTTTCTTTCACCTGGGTCAAAGACTCGGTTTGGCACACACACACACCTCAGCACATTTGTTCTTAAAGGCACACATTGCATAAAAAGGAGGCAAGATTTTATTTGTCAACGTTTCTGTCACAGCAGGGCAGCTTCCAGAGGCTTCAACTGAACTCAAGATTTGCACTCGAAGGTTTAGAAATGTCAAGAAACAGTTTCCCCAAAAGTTTTGAAGCTTAACGAGTTCCTCCATGTTTAATTGGCTTTAAAAATAACAAGCCGACTTCAGTAGCCTAAAACACAGCCAATTCTGACAAAGAAGAAAAAGAAAGGTTGCTCATGTTTGTTGTTTAAAAGAGGCTGGAGAAAAGAGAGTCTCTCCAAACAGTAGAATTGCGTGTCCAGCACAGAGAGTAAATAGCTGGCAGGCTGGAAGCCTCAATGGCGCCCCTCTGGAGTCTTCACCTGGGGCAAAAGTCCTGGCTCTTCCCCCCAGCTATGGCACTGACTTGGGGAGTACTTTACGAGGAGCAAACCTATGGAACAGAACCTTGGACTGAGAACAGTCAGCAGGGGTTGCCTGGCAATTTGGCAAACACCCTGAAGCTGAAGGAACTATTCTTTTTTTTCTTAAGGAGAAGTGGAGCCGGATGCAGAATAGTCAAGATCCACATTGCAGATGAGGTCATGCTACACAGCATTTGACGCGCTGCTTTCTATTGAAGGCAGTGGCTGGAAAAGTGATAAAGAGGTTTACCTCTATTTGCTGCTTGCTTGCAATAGGTGAGAAACACCTCATTAGCACCAACCTCTACATATTGTGCCTCTTTAGAAACCAGGGTTCCCATAGTCTTACCAAACAGCAGCGGGCAATGGCAGAAGCAGCATTTTTTTTTTTTTACCTTAAGCATCGCCTCAGCCAGACGCAGGCAGCATCTATCATCAGAGAAGCAGGCATGGGAATTTGAAGATCGAACAAGCAATGCTTGGCTCAGAACCGCAGGTAGAAAACAGCCGTTTTGTGGAGAAATGCAACAAAGGTGTTAAGGATAAAGTAGGGTTCTGCCCAGGCAACCACAAAAGGATTCCCTTCAGTCAAAAAGCCACAGTGACAGGAAATGGGGATACCAAAGTGTCACACCCAAACGTTTAATTCCTGCTAAGGACGTGGGTGGCGCTGTGGGTTAAACCACAGAGCCTAGGACTTGCCGATCAGAAGGTCGGCGGTTCGAATCCCCATTGGAGGGTGAGCTCCTGTTGCTCAGTCCCTGCTCCTGCCAACCTAGTAGTTTGAAAGCACGTCAAAGTGCAAGTAGATAAATAGGTACCGCTCCGGCGGGAAGGTAAACGGCGTTTCCGTGTGCTGCTCTGGTTTGTCAGAAGCGGCTTAGTCCTGCTGGCCACATGACCCGAAAGCTGTACGCCGGCTCCCTCGGCCAATAAAGCGAGCTGAGTGCCGCAACCCCAGAGACAGCCACGACTGGACCTAATGGTCAGGGGTCCCTTTACTTTTAAGCATCGCAAACATTCCTTAGTCGAGGGATAACCAAGATGGTGGACTCCAGAGTTTTTGGACTTCAACTCCCAGCAGCCCCAGCCAGCTTTGTCAGGGTTTGTGGGAGTTGTAGTCCATTAACTTCTGGAGGGTCCCTTGTTGGCTATGCTTTCCTTAATTCTATTATACAGCTATAGGAGACACTGCCGCCGATTCTGTTCCCCAGCAAGACACATCTAGTGCATATACATGACAGCAACTCATTCACAAAAACCCCAAACCTAAGGAGTGCCTAACACTTATGCAGCACATTCTAAGCATAGCTGTCAATGTTTCCCTTTTCTCGCAAGGAATCCTATTCAGAATAAGAGAATTTCCCTTAAAAAAAAGGAAAGCGTTGACAGCTATGATTCTAAGTGTTCAAATAACTTTCTACATCCTCGATGCTGCGAGATGTGTCAATATTATTCTCATAATGTGGGATCGAACCGAGAGATAGTGACTTGTCTTAAGGCTGTGCAGCAACTCAGGTAAGTTTTATAACCCAAGAATTTTGACTCATGGGATTAGCCCCTAAAGCTATACTGGGATACAAATATAGTTGCATACGAATATAGCTCATCTTTTGAGGTTGTACAGAAACTTTCCCGCCAATTTCTTTAAACAACAACAAAAAAAAAACTCTCCCCAAAAGATGCTTCCATTTTTCTGTTTCACTGTAGGACCTTTCAGAATTTCAGTGGGTGCAAGGTTGAGGCAGGGGGTGACGTGCAAGTTTTATTTCCATTAAACACTTCCCCAGTCCTCTGCCCATACTCTCCCCCAGCTGCCCATGTGTCCTTATCTGGAAAAGTCCCAGGAGAGGAGTAGTCTCATGGCATCTCCCTGGTTTCCAATCTGAAGCTCATGAAAATGGCTACTGAGTTCCCGAGAACGGACATAGTTCCTGAACTGCAAATTGCATGCAGAAGGTCCCAGGTTCAAATCCTGCCATCTCCCACTAAGGCTGGGAGAGGACCCCTACCTGAAACCCTGGAAGAGCCAGTCAAAGACCATACTGAGCAAGCTGGACTAATGGTCTGGCTCACTATAAGGCAGCTTCCTTTGAGATCAGCATGCTCACTGATCTTGAGCAAGGGAAGTTCTTCTTCCACTTAAAAACAAAACAAAAAACCTTCCCACGCTAATTTCTTTAAAACTAAAAACACTTTCCTTCAAAACAAAAAACAGCAGCAGCTGTCAGGTGCAAGCAAAGAGCTTCCCAGCATTCCAGCGCTTACTGCAAAGTCCAGCCAAGGAGGTCATTAGGCTTTCAGGAAGCCAGAACATCCCAGAAGCCGGCAGAGTATTTGTAGAATGAAAGATTCACATCAACACCCCCATGTGAAATGAAAGTTACATACAACAACAACAAAATGCCTCCTCCATGAGGATCTCACAGTGGAACAAAACAAAAAAAAATCCTTCCAGTAGCACCTTAAAGACCAACTAAGTCAGTTCTTGGTATGAGCTTTCGTGTGCATGCACACTTCTTCAGATACACGTGGAACAGATTCACAGTGGAACAGGCTCCCATGGGAGGTTGTGGACTCTCCTTCCTGGGAGGTTTTTAAGCAGAGGTTGGATGACTGTTTGTCATAGATGCTTCCTGCAGTTGCGGGGGGCTGGACTAGATGGGGGTCCCTTCCAACTCTGATTCTCACCAAATTTACCCTCTCCCTTTTGATGTTTTTCAGATGCAGCCTCTTTTTATATTAATTGATCAAGAATGGGGGTGGAATACAACGCAGAAATATTTTTTTTGGCACAGCACTACTTTAGACAGCCATTCTTGCCATATTAGATGAAGGCAAAGAAAACCCACAAAGGAAAAAATCCAACGCAAAAAAAAAAAAAAGCAATACCCAACCCAACTTTCAGTTTAGGAAGTGGCATGTGCTAAATCAAAGCCAGGTTGATATAGCAAACCACTGGCCATCTTTTTTATAAGTAGAGCTGTGCTTTTGACATTAATACAGTCACAGCTCAATAGCCTGCCAAGTTTTCAAATGAGAAATAGTCACCTTAGACTTGCTTGGCTTAAGGTGGAGGTTTTGCAGATTAAGACAGTTCTGTTACCCAGCACAGCCTTCCCCCTCCCCCCATTCACTACACTCTCAGTTTTGGATTCGCAGTGCAAGGAAGCCTGAAACTTCTGCACATCCTATAGGGCTCAAGACTCGCTGCAGCAGTTTGTGGTTGGGAATGAGGTGCATGAAACCATCACATAAACTAGGATGCTCTGCTGATGTTGCAGGCAATGCGCCAGGCATGCAGATTAAAGCTTTTTGTTAAGACTCCTACAGGTAAGTCTTTCAAGCCCATTGATCTCAATGGTCGCCTTAAGCACACACTCCTGCTGAAATCAGGAGGGCGGGGTGGGGGTGGTTTACATATAATGCACGAGAATGCCAAAAAGAAGATATTGACTTGTCTCCAATTGCTTGGGCCTCAAAAATGATCAAGCATTGAGCTCAGCTCCATAGCTTAATCCTTCCTTCTTAAAACACTTGTCAACTTTGCAGCAAATGTTATTTAAGGCAACTGAACTATGGTTGTTTCCTTCACCCCAGTAGCATCATTAGGAATAAAGTTCACACCATGTTTACTGCATACAATATTTCCACATGTAGCATAACCCTACAGAAATTTACATCTGGTATTTTTAAAAGCAATGGGACATTTAAAAGGAGACTTCGCAGTCAGCATGTAAGTGACCAAGGCTTGCTCTAGAGGCAAAACTATACAGCTTCTGCTAGATACCTTCTAAGTACCTAAACAATCCTATGCATGTTTATTTAGAAGTAAGTCATATTGATTTAGGTGGTACTTGCTCCAAAGTTTAAAACATAATTCAGTTGTATCCACTATGAACACAACTGAAGCTAAGATGCTACAACTTAAAAATGGAAGAGCAACAAGGTAGCCATGCTGGACCATAGGAAGAAGAAGAAGAATCCAAGTCCACTTGAGGGAAATGGCAAAGCAATACATTTATCAGGCCAGCCAGTTGCCAAAATGTTAACCAAGTAGCGTGCAAGCTTTCGAGTTCACCAGAACACTTCATTGGGCAGGACAGTAAACAAAACAAGTTGTTCGCCATCTAGCCAGAGGAACAACAGTTTGCTTGCAACAGTTTGGCCTAATGAAGGTGTTTTCCCACTATGGATTTCTTACATTATGTTCAGACTACACACGAACAACAGAAATATCAAAGTTTTGTGGTTAGGGGAAGTACCAATCAAAAGCAATAAAGCAACCGTTCAGAGCTCCCTCCACAACACACAATTATTCAGAGAGGTTTGGGATGAAGGGGCGGAGCCCTATTTTGAAGAAAGGCATTTTGATAAATAAACAAAGACTTTACTCCCAGCAGCTCAGGAGTCAGTCATTCAGGTCGACTGTGCTTGGAAATTTTCCTTCTGCCCCCGAGGCCCCTGCTACTTCTGAGTTGTTTGACAGTTTAAGGGAAAGCATAATTAAAAAAGAGAGACGCACAAATAATAGCCTGTGCAGAATGGTGATCAGGAAGAAGCGGAGGCCATTTCATTTTAAAAACTCTGGTGAGCTTTTAATTGCCTGGATCGCATTGTGAGCCAGCCTAACGCTCGATTGCTTCCATTGTGGTCTCTTGTTCTCTGCTATTCATACACACACACAGAGGGTGAGATTCTGTAGTTCATACAACAAAAGTAACTGCAACTCCTTCGCACCCGGGAACATCACCACCACTTTAAATCACTTCTACGTTGCACTTTAATTGTTCCCTCCCCACAAACAATTATTATTAATTTGATATATGTATATTGCAACAGCACCATTGAAGCGAGAGGCTGGGGAAAGTGTTCTAACTTATTTGTGAGTGGCAGGGGGGGGAGACAGGCAGCAGCACCACAGCTGGGAGAACCAATTCAGAAGAAAGAATCTGGCAACTGCCAAGATGACAAAAGGGTTCATTCTGCCTCTCTTTAGCGCTACCCCCTCCTTCCCCCAACTTGTCATGATCGTCTAAATTTCTGAGAGCTAGTTGGGGGCCTAAGAGCTTCCCTGTAACCCTTCTTAGAGAGCTGGGAGAATGGATAAGTGCCAACACCTCTCCCCCCCCCCCCCCAAGATGTAGAGAAAGAGGACATTTTCTTCCTAAAGTCCCTTACCCATATACCCTTTTAAATACACAATATTTCCTCCTCCACCCCTTTTCCTATCCTCTCTTTCCCTCTCCCCCATCCAACCTCACCTCTCTCCCAATTCAATGTGGTGCTGCTGGAAGCCAATTTTTATTCTCTCAGCCCCCACCTCCTTTCTTCCAATGCAGCTGTAAGACTCAGAGAGATACTGACATTTTTCCACTCTTATCAGTTTAATTACAGTTACCATGGCAGCAAAGTGCTAGTGGTTGGCAAAGGCCAACAAGAGATTTGCAAGAGTGAGCTCAATTTTGATGCAGTTCACATGCAAAATAAAAAAATAAAAAAGCCACGACAGAGGAAACACTCTCTTTAACAACAAAGAAGCCCCCCCCCCCCTGCAATGTTAGCTACAAGCCAGGCGCCTCTAATTTCTCTCCCCACCCCTGCAAAGCCACATGAAGGATGGCGTGTGGGCTGGCTTTTGTTATGTTGTTTTGTTTTACAGGGGAAGGGGGACTTGGGAGGTGGGAAGGAGAAAGTGTTTCGCAGCTTTCTGCGGTCGCTTCACCCAAAGTAAAATAAATAAATAACTGGCTTAAAAATAAAATCTAAAAGCCTTCGCCTACCCAACCAAGCGGCAGCGCGCATTTCATAACACAAGCTGAAGTGGGGGGGGGGAGGCATTACCCCCCTCCATCCCCCAAAATATCCTCCTCCTCCTCCTCTCCAAAACATCCAGACTGAAATGCACGTCTGCTCAACGCTCGTCAAGGTAAGGGAGGAGAGATATCTATTTAAGAAAAGAGCAACGAAACAATCGATGGCAACCTTACCGAAACTTTTCTCCTTTTTCTGCATGAGTTGATTTAAGGACTCTCGGGTAGCTCCTTCGCATTGAGCAAAGCAAGAAGCGGCAAGTGTGTTTGTGTGTGTGTGTGTGTGTGTCCGTGTCCCTCCCCGTAGTTTGGGTCAAGTGGAAGAGGTTTGCGTTGAAAGCGAAGAGAGAACAGGGCTATTGTGCGGAGCACTTTGGAAAGGGGGTGGAGGGATGGCGGGTGGGGGAAGCGACTGCTGGAAAAAGCGACACCTCTACCAACACACACGGCAGGCACTTGCAAGCGGGCGAGATTATGCACACGCACACACATCTATCTTTGCAATGGTGGTGGCGATCTACAAAGAGCCACATGCGTCCCTAACTATCCGCCCCCGCGGTCTTTTTTTTAAGCTCGGCGGTAACAAATGGATTTGATTAAACCGTCACATGCAGCGTTTGCACAAGCCTGTCTCGGGCTCCAAGGCAGAGAAGGGGTGGCCGGGCGGGCGGGGGGGGGGGGACCGAGAGGAGAAATGCACCATCACAAGAAAAAGAGGGCTAAATATCACAATTGCCCATCGGATTGGTCCCGTCCCCCCGTCCCCCCCACCTCTTTCCTCATTTTCGGCCAAGGCTGCACCGAGTAGAGAAAACCCATGCGCAAAAGGTGTCCTTTCTCCCACTAAAAATTGCAGGGCGCTTAGGGTTAAAATACAGGACCCCCCTCCCTCCCTTCAAGCTTCATTAGAAATAAAACCGAGGGGAGCAAGGAAGAAAAGAAAAGGGATCCGATTCTTAGGAGGAGGAGGAGGAGGAGGAAAGGGAGAGATGAAGTCGGTTCTCACCATCGCGTTTCACGCTCGCGCTGTTTGGCAACCAGGAGCGCGCCAGCCGGATTTGGCAACGCGGTTTAAGGGAAAGGGCGAGCGGGCGTTTGCTCCCGTTTCATTGTTTAACTTCGCCTGCGCTTCTTGCTCGCCAGCCCTCCAATCGCGCCGCTCTTTCGCCTTCTGCAGCCCCCGATCTCGCATCTCTCTCTCGTCATCATAAAAATAAGGAAAACCTCCCCTGATTTAAACACACAGGCACACACAGGCACACGCCGCGGGAAAAAGAGCGAGGAGCCCCAAGTTGCGGAGCAGAGAGGAGACGGGAAAGAGTCGAGGAGGAGGAGCAGGATCCCGACTTTATGAGGGAGGGGGGAAATAACAGGACCCCCCCCAAAAAAATCTGCCCCCGGGGCCAAGCTGGCGTGGACACCGCTGCCTCAACTTACCTTCTCAATTAAAAGCAAGGCAAGGTGAGTTCAAGAAACCCCGGCGCTGCTCTCGATGGAGCTGGTTCTTTCCTTTGGGGAAGGTCAGAAAGGAGCATTGTTTGCAGACAGGAAAGAAAAGTAATAAGGGAAAGGAGGACGGGAGGGTTGGATAGCAAGGACGCGATTGCCTGTCTCTGGGTTTTATTAGTATTGGTATTATTAATAATAATCATGAAGTCCTCACGGAGCCGCCAAGTTAATTGGGTTGGCCTCGGCAGAGCTACAGGTGTCCTCCTACCTAGAAAGAGAGATTTGGAAAGGCATCGGTGGATCTCCGGAGTCCAGGGCTGATTTCCTCCACCGCCACCCCCCTAACCAACCCCCCCCCCACTCCCGTTTAAAAGGCAACTTACCTAAAGCAGCGTGCTTGGAGCCGAGCTGTAGGAAGTCAGAGGCTGTATCAACTGCAGGACGCAATCCCTTAACCAGCCAGACATAATACAGCAAAGGGGAAAAGGTCACTCTTGTTATTAGGGAGACAGCCAAGCGCCGCTTGCGCGCTTGCAAAAGCGAGAGCGAGAGCGAGCGTGTGAACGTGCGAGCTCGAAGCTGCGGCTCGTGGCCGGTTTCAGGCTATTTACCGCGACTCTCTCATATGTGCCCCCTCCTATCTTTCTCGTCCCCCCTCCTCCCCCTTTCCCTCCTCCCTCCCCCTCCTCTCTCTCTCTCTCTCTCTCTCTCTCTCTCTCTCTCCAACGCGCACCCCCCCCTTCTCGATCTGCGGCTCTGCAACAACCTCCCTCTCGCAAAGTGCAAAGCAGCCGGGAGACAGATTGGGCTTTGTCGCTAATTTCCCAGGGTGAAAATTTACAAGCCTGCGAGTTCAAGTCAGCGGGAGGGGGGAGGGGGGAATGGAAAAGAAAAGCATATGCATATGCTAGACATGAGCAGCGGGGACAGCGGCAGCCGGCGAGCGACCCACCGGCTCACGCGCAAAGTGACCTCTGGCGCGGAGAGAGCAACTCCGCGGTGCCCAACCGAAGCGCAGCTTTAACCTGAGAAGAAGCCTCTGGTTTGAATCTGCTTCCCAGTAAGCATTCATAGGATCCGGCTGCAGGGCTCTAACGCCCCCTCCCCCCTCCCCATCGCGCTGGCTGGTTTTCTTCTGTCCTAAGTGGGTGAGCAAAACGTCTCGGCTCACCCAGTTTTAAACACCATTTCCGCAACGTCTGCAGACCTCAGCACCCATGCATGGTCACACACTGCTTTCTTACTCTCGGGAAAAAGTGAGATTGTGGCCGGAGAGGAGTAGTGGCGGGAAGCGGGGGGGGGGGGGGGATTAGAGTGGCGCTTTCAGGACCGTTATGTGAGAAGAAAGTCTTCCTTTTCGTGCGCAACAAAACTTTTCCGCGCTAACTGTGGAACTGCCAATAGCGCGCTTTTACAGAAGTGCGGACAAAAGACCGCACTTTGACCTCCAGTTTGCTCTGCATTTTGACACTTGCACAAACAGTAGATCCCACTGCACGTGGTTTGAAAGCCGGTATTGGGCCGAGCTAAAGGATCCTTTCAATTTTTCTTTTTTTCTTTTTTTTAGGGTGGGGGAGATAAAGGGGTGTGACAGAGATGCGTTCTACCATCCCTCTCCATGCTCCATCGAACCAAAGCAAAGGCACTTTACCTGGGAGTCAGTCCCGATGAACTCAGCGGGACTTACTCCTGAGTAAGCATGTATAGGAAGGCTCTTGCCCCAGACTGCTGCCCTGAGCAAAGGCGCATCACAGAGGCACTGGAGACAATAGAGTTGTTTAAATGACAAACTGCAATAAGATGTTGATTCCTTACCCCCACCCTCAAAAACATAGGATATTAAATATTTGTCAGCCCTGCTGCCGTGCCTTAATATCTTGCCTTTTTCAGGCTTCAGCCTATTTATTGTGTAAATAACCACCACCCTCTCAGAACCCCTGGCATCTTCTATTTTTTAAGAGTCAACCCACAGCTGGTAGAGAAGGGGGGAGAGGGGGTAAAAACCGATTAAGAATTTGTGAATGCAGTTTGCAGACTTCAAAGTGTTCCTCTGTTGTCTGCCATTAGGAGCCTCACACTAAGATTGTCACAAAGCCTTTTTTAAAAGATGTCAGCTTAGAATTCCCCATCCTTAAAAAAAAAAAATGAATGACACCCATTATTAGAGAGGGTGCTTTCAAGACCCCCAAGAAAAGCTTTTAAGGCCTTGGAGAGATTTGACATCCTTCCTTCTCCCTCTTCTCTCTCCCCTCTTCCTCCCGCTCCCGATAATCCAGCAATTCTGATCAGAATAATAATAATAATTAAAGCCAAAGCAGAGGTGCAATGTGTCTTCTCTTGAAGGCACACATTTAACTCCTGGGTTTTCTGCCCCCACCCCCCCACCCCGCGCCTCTGCCTAGGACAGTTCTTCATTTAATTTAGCAAGCTGGCACTCATGCTCAAGTGCTGCGAAACCCAAAGTGCACTCTGATCCAGGAGTGCGCGCGCGTGGATGTGTGTGTGTGCGCGCCCCCCAAAAAGCAGCATCCCCCCGACACGCTTCCTGTTGATCCGATTTGCACAAGTGACGAGGGAGAGGCGGTAGCCGAGACCTGACACCCGGTTCCCTTTCAGGCAAGAGGGCGAGTTTTCATCCCAGCCTGGAACCCTCCAGACCGCCTCTGTTTACGCGCTGCATCTACAAACACCCCGCCTGCCCCTCTCCGAAGTGACCCAACAAAGTGTGTGCGCGTCGCGTCTCTCTCTCTCTCTCTGCCAAAGCATTCAAAAGGAGGGGGAAGAGAGAGAGAGAGAGAGAGAGAGAGAGAGAGAGAGAGAGAGAGAGAGAGACGGAGAGGTTATGTGTGAAGAAAGGGAGAAATAAAATCAGAACAAATGGTACAGCTAATGAGGACAATTAAATTAATTATGTTAAAGGAGATGAAATTCTCTCTCGCGGTCTTTTCTCTCCCCTCTGCCCGTTCCTCCTCCTCCTCCCTCTCTCTCTCTCTCTCTCTCTCTCTCTCTCTCTCTCTCTCTCTCTCTCCAACCCACCCCCCCGCCATGATCTGTTACCCCTCGCTGGCAACGGCGCCTCCGTAATTCATGGCAACTGATTAGTGCATCTCTGCAAATCTTTGTTTAAATCATTCAACTAATTAAATGATGGGATTATTCCTCTGCCTACGGTGACATCATGCGCAGTAATTAGTACTCTATTTGGACTGTGGCAATAAGATACCCGGTGTCAACACCATCCTGCAATAGACATTAAGCACTTTGTCACTTTTGGCGCTGTGTGTGCGCGTGTGCGCGCGTGTAACAAACAGCTCCGCATCTAATTGCAATCGTTCCCTGTTTCTCCCCCCTCCCACTCCACCAATCAAGGGATCTTTTTAAAATAAAGAGAGAGAAGGGGGGGGGGAGTTGGTGAGTAATATGCCAAACCACATGTGTAAAGGAATAAAATAGAATAGTTAACATTCAGCTCCACGCCATTCATTTCCCCCTAAAATGTAATGATAATTAGATGGGTCATAAAATGCTCTTCTTTTCATTATGACTGATGAAATGCATTAAAGCTGACAGGGTATTACCTGACAGTAATTAGGTTTTGTCATGAATTAAATTATTTGAAAGCAGGCTCTTTCCCCAATCATGCAATTTACAGCAAGAAAATTATATATATATATATATATATATATATATATATATATATGCGCGCTATAGCAAAATAAAAAGAGGGGAATGAAGGAGAGTAGAGGCTATAGCAAAATAAGAAGGGAGTAAGAAGAGGAAAAACAGTTTCTCCCTCTTTCTTCAGAATCATATGAATTATTCACACACAAGCAAGGGGTGGGTGGGGAGAAGGAAGAGGGGAGAAAAGTGAAGACGAAGTGGTTTATTACTTTAAAAAGCACTTTGCACAGATGTGATCGGTAGTGTTGTGTCGGAGATGAAAAACCAAAGTACCCAAGGTGTGTGGGGGGGGGGCGGGGGCGAGAAGAGGAGGCAGAGATGCAGGCGAGAGCAAAGTGATCTAGTTGAAGAAGAGAGGCACGCCGACTCTGGGGCGAGGAAGACCAGAAACCCTCCTCAGCTCCGCTGCTTTCGGGCTCTCCCCTCCGCTTCCAGCTCTGCCGTTTCCAAACACCTCAAACCGGGATCGCCACAGAAACAGGATTTGTCGGTATTGTTTACTTCCTCACGTTCTTAAAAACTCAAACCCAGACGGACAAAAAACACATTCCTTTCGGTTCCCTCCCTCCGTCCAGAGTAGTTACAGATGGAGGCCGGACACACAGTGAAACATCGCAATCTTTATTCCCCCCCCCCCTAAAATGTTTTAAAACCATCACCAACAACTAGGGTCCTTTTTCTTTTACCCTCCTTGCTGGATGATCTCTCCACACATCTTCCTTTTTTCCACTTTCCTTTTTCTTTAATTTTAAATGCACGTACAGTTTTGCAAGGTGGTGGTGTTATTTAAAAAGGATGTTAAGATTTTCTTTTTTAAAAAAGAGAGAGAGAGACTTACCTTTGTGCAAGAGAAGCCTTCTGCAGGAAAAAAACAATAACGTAAAATAATTCTTCCAAGTTTCACAGCTTGGACACTTTTGTCCTTAAAAAAAAAAGTCACCTGCCAATTCTTGAAATTAAAATTTTCCCCTCCCCTCTGATCAGTAATATTTTTGTACAGTCCCAGAGAGAGATGCCCGTTGTGATGTACACCTCTTATTGTGGAGCAAAAAGACAATGAACATGCAAGGAGGGAGAAAATAAGATACCAAATCCTGGTAGTTTTTTTTTCCTCTTTAAGAAAAAAAAATGCACGCACCCCCTCAGTTGAAGTGCAAAAAACTATACTTGATCACCACATCTCCCCTTCTTCTCCCCCACTTGAGTTCCAGTAGCATCAAATGGGAGCAAAATCCCAGATTTTTCCGCTTTGCTGCTGCCTGCTTTCTTTCTTTCCTCCCCCCCTTTCCTTACTTTCTTCCCCAGCTGAGCGGAAGACCTGAACGGGCCAGCTCTCCTCCTTCAGTATTTAAACACCTCCACCAGGTCCCTAGTTAGCAGCTCTCTTTGGCTCATCCAAGAAGCTGACAAGTACGGTTAGAGGAGGCTGTACATGTTGCTCTAATGGACCTCATTAAGTTCTACTTACAGATGTTCTCTTAACATAATTGATCTGCGGTGAGTTGAGAGGACTGCAGCTTATTCCCTAGCCCCCAATTATGGTTGGGTAATTAGATCCCCAACCTCCAATTTTTCACATTCACCCTTCTAACATCCCAAAATATCAAAGTATCTCTTTCTCACCAAAGCTCCCTTCCCTCCCCTTACCGGACTCCACTCCACTCACTGTATTGACAGTTAGATCTACGCTAACCTTTGTAGTGACGCCAGTTTTAATGGTGCATTCAGTCCATTGACAGAACTCTGGATTTTCCTCCCTCCTCCCTCCCTTCCTTCGCTCTCCTTTCCTCCTCCTCCTCCTCCTCTTCTTCTCCTTCTTCTTCCCCCTTTTTTTTAACCCTCAGAAACAAAAGGGTAAAAGAAAAAAAAAATATCTAGCTTGTATAGTTTGTACTTTTGATAAAAGGTTTCGCTGATGGGCTTTGGCAGTAGAGGTTCTTTTCTAATGTCTTTTTATCTGAATTAATTCCTCAGATGAAAACTTTAAGGAACAATGAAGAAGAGAGGTATTGCTCTGAACCGGTGAGAAGGGTGGGGGGGGGGAGGGAAAAATTACACAGCACACCTGGGACAGATGAAGCCAAACTAGTGCTTTTATAATGCCAATCAGCGGGGCTGTTATCATCCCTCTAATTAGGAAAGCAGGCTAAAACAGAGAGCACTTGGGGAAATGGTAATGTTATGGTTTTGCACTTAAAAGGGAAGACATTTCCTACACTGTAAGAATCCAGGATTGGGGCTGACAAGTCCTTTAATTAATGGGCAGGATTCCCCGTGTGTGCACGTTGGGAGTGCATGTTTCAATTCATAAAAGTGGACAAAGGGGGATATTTGGGGAGAAAGGGGGGGGCGAGCAACTGTGTCTCTGTGTGTGTAAAGCACAGGGGGGAGGGGGGAAGAGTCCATTAGTTTTGAAGGAGAACAGAGTTCACAAGCTACCTTTATTTTAACCCCCAAAGGATTACACACAGAGCTGCAGTGAGCTGTTTGCCAACGGATTTGAAAGCTACAGTGGGGGGAGAAAAAGCCCAAGTCCATCAGGCAAACAAAAAGTTTGGGAGAGAGAGCACATTTGGAATCTGAGAATGCTGCCTCCTCCTCGCTTCTGATCTCTCACTTTCCTTTTGGAAGCTGCCTTTGCTTTCTACGGAAAATGGGCCCAAGCTAGCCCAGTAGAGGGGGCTCATGGGACCAAATCTGTGGCAGGCAACTTCTGCGCCGGGTTGCTGAAATGCTCCATTTTCTTCCCAAGTGATGGGCTAATCTGCGGCAGTTTCACACAAGACGCGTGGCTTTGTGCCGTGGAGACTGGCTGTCTGAACAGACTGTCGTGAGCAAAAATATATTGCAAGTTGGCAGCGCCATCACAGCCTGTCTGGAATTGGACTGAGCCAAGGCACAGAACAAATCTCACCTTATCCCTTGTGCATTGTGATTCGGGCAGCTTTAGAGATGTAGCTAAAGCAAGCTGGGCCAAAACGAGGAAGCGTCTGCTACATGCAGGCAAGTCTAGTGAACTGGCCTTCACACAACCCGTTTGGTCTTTGATTTCAGACCCCCACCGCCCCAGTGCTGTTTGAACTGGCTGTTTGACTGCGCATGTCTTGCACCTCCAGTCTGATCCTGAGCATTTGGTGTGCAGCAGGGAGTCAGCTGCAGGTGGCGGGCTTTGGAGTACCAGTGAAGGGCAGCCAATTGCCAATTATTTAGCTTATTATTACAATGTCCCCCCCCCCTAAAATCACCATGGCAACTCGCTTTGGAGTGCCTGGCTCAGGTGCCAACATTTCATGGTCCTTTTCTGATCAAAGGAAACTGTCTTCTACTAGGTCAGAACATGGGTCCATCTACCTAGATATTGTATACAGTGAACTAGCAACAGCTCTCCAGGGTTTTAGGCATGGGAGCATTCCAAGTCATCTGTGGAGATGCTTGGGATTGAACCTGCGACCTTCTACATGCAAAGCAGATGCTCTACCGCTGCACTATAGTCCTTTCCTAAATACAACCCTTTGAGGTTGCAAGGGCAGGCTGATAGTCTTGGAACCAACCAATGTGTTGAATAAACCAAAACACACCCACCCCATATTCATAGAATTGTAGAACTGTAGAGTTGGAAGAGACCCCAAGGGTCGAGTCCAACCCACTGCGATGCAAGAATCTAAACTAAAGTATTCCTGACAGATGGCCATCTAATCTCTGCTTAAAAACCTCAAATGAAGGAAAGTCTGCAACCTCCCTAGGGAGTCCGTTCCACTGTCAAATAGCTCTTACTGTCAGAAAGTTCTTCCTGATGTTTAGTCAGAGTCTCTTGTAATTTGAAGACATTTATTTGTGCCTTACTCTCCAGAGCAGGAGAAAACAAGCTTGCTCCATCTTATATCTGATAGCCCTTCAGATATTTGGAGATGGCTATCATATCTCCTCTCTGTTTCCTCTTTTCCAGACGAAACATAGCCAACTCCCTCAACTGTTCCTCATAAGGTTTGGTTTCCATACCCTTGATCATATTGGATGCCCTCCTCTGCACACATTCCAGTTTGTCAGTATCCTCCTTAAATTATGGCATCTAGAACTGGACACAGTATTCCAGGTGTGGTCTGGCCAAGGCAGAATACAGCAGTGCTATTACTTCCCTCCATTGGAACACTATACTTCTGTTGATGAAGCCTAGAATAGCATTAGCTATTTTTGCTGCTGCATCACACTGTTGACTCTTGTTAAGCTTGTGATCTACTAAGACCCCTAGATCCTTTTCACATGTACTGCTAGTAAGCCAGGTGTCCCCATCCTACATTTGTGTATCTGATTCTTGCTGCCTAAGTGCAGAACCATATTTGAAGTTGGCTGCCATATCTCCCCTCAGTGTCCTCTTCTCCAGGCTAAACATACACAGCTCCATCAACCGTTCCTCATAAGGCTTGTTTTCCAGACTCTGGATCATCTTGGTTGCCCTCCTCTGCACGTGTTCCAGCTTGTCAACATCCTTCTTAAATTGTGGCACCCAGAACTGGACACAGCATTCCAGGTGTGGTCTGACCATTCTTAGAGGCTTACGCCATCTCTAATTCTGCATCTTTCATTAGATATATGGTACCTTCTGCATTGTACTTTGTACTGGAACATCACCATACAAATGTACTTGTTTGGCCAACAGTGTTTAACCCTTAGAACATAGGATGCTGCCTTATTCCAGACTCATCTAGTCCAGTAATTGTCTGCTATTCCTACTGGCAGAAACTCTTCAGGGCACTTCCCATCACATGTTACACAGGAATACAAGTCAGACTCCACTCGTCTAGCTAGCTCAGTGTTGGCTACAATGACCAGCAATGGCTCTCATTGGTTCCAGACAGTTCCAGCCCAAAGTGGAGGTGCTGGTTACTTGAACCTGGGACCTTCTGCATGCAAGGCAGATGTCCTACTACTGAGCTGTGGTCCTTCCTGAAATATGCCCACTGAGTTCAACCAGCTTGATTCCCAAGTAAATGTATTTAAGATTGAAAACCTGAATTCTCTCCCCCCACCACCACAATATACTTCACTATTGGTGGGGGGGGGGATCAGTCCTCTGGACTCTCAAGCAACCGCTATCCAGGATTGTAAACTAAGTTGATGGGGAAAGCTCAAAGGGGCCAGGTGGAGAACTGCAAACTTCTTTTCTGGGAGGGCTCCTGCCCCCAGTACACAGTTATCAGATATAATTCTCCCCATCATGCTAGAAAGTGCCTTCTCTACTCTGTCTCTGCCTTTCACTTCTTGATCTCTCTGCTCCGCACAATCGCATCTTATTTATTTATTGCATTTATTAGTCGCCCTGTGACAAAAAATTCTCAGGGCGCCGAACAACGTGAAAATAATTCAACACTACAAAAAGAAAATGCAATAAAAACACCGATCATATAACAGCACGGAATACAACACAGCCACAAATAACAGACCAGAGATTAAAACAAATTCAGCCAAAGTCATAACATCAAAAGAATGAATACCACCCAAAAAAAATCACAATGGGATAGTTTTATTATCTATTTTAATTATGGATGTGTACATTTTAATGTTCTGATGGGTTTGTTTTATTATCCATTTTAATTATGGATGATTATTGCTTGTGTTAACTGGTTTTTATACTTTGTAATCTGCTTGGAAGCCTCTTTTGTATCAAGCAGTATATAAATTAATTAATAACAATAGTAAGTAATAATCTTTATGGGGTTTAAAGCACAACATTGTACCATTGTGAATGCTAAAAGTAAGCTGTTAAAACTGTAAACCTGTTAAGCAACACATTTTTAAAGGCCTAGGATTTCATTTTTTATTTTTGAAAAAAAGGTTTTCACCTGGCATCAAAGAAATAGAAAAGTATACGCCAGGTATATACTCTTGGGGAAAGTGTTCCATAACCATAGAGCCACCACCAAACAGCCCCACTTCTTCATGGTCACCCTCCATAGCTCGGCTTGAGAGGACACTCAGATGAGGGCCTCAAATGAACTGATGACCACAGGGCCATAGAATAAGAGCTGATCCTTCAGGTTCCACGCTCCCAAGCTGTGATTTACAACCTGCCCTTTGAAGTGAGCCCAGACATGGACTGGGAACCAATGAAGATGACAAAAGCATTGATGTGATATAGGGATGGGGGACTTCAGTCCTGGCTATAGGTATAGGTATCTTTATTTGGCCATTGGGACTCTCCCTAAGCCCCCACCCCCACCCCATCTCCAGTGCTGCTCTGTGCTCTCCTCAAGTTCCTTTGCCAGACTGGAATGTGTCCTTGAACCGTAATCATGTCTCTTGCTCACCTGGGTGAAGGAGGGAAGAGTGTTGGTGTTCAGCAACCCCTGACTTTTAAGTGGCTGGGATGTAGTCTACTGTAGAAAGGTAAGAGTTGCACCTGTTGCTCTGTCCACTTTGGCCTCTGGTCTCACCTGCCACTGGCCTGTGGCCCCCAGAAAGTTCCTTGTGATGGAATGTGGCCCTTGGATTGAAAGTGATTCCTTACCCCTGGTGTAATTTGTTTGTACTGGTGAGAAGTTTCTAAGCACAATAGGAGAAGAATTGTATATGCCTCAGCTCTTTGGATGAAGAGGGGAACAAAAAATAATAAAGAAATGTGAAGTGTGTGTATGTGTATATATATATAATCTTATGTAATTGTGTACTTCAGAGTAGACCCCATTGAACTCAATGGAACCTCTTCATCAGAAAGTGTGCATAGGATTGCAGACGTAACTTTGACACTAAGAACCAGCCACAGTTCTGCAGTGCATCTGAACTCAGAGAACTGTGGCTTGTTCTTACTGGGGGTGGTTGAAGAATTTGTTAAATTCCAGTAGAAGAGACATGATTTGTACCTTCCAGACTTACTTACCCATTGTTTCCCATGCTTCCTGAATGTTCTGATGCACTTCTTGCCTCTTCATTTTCAGGTAATAGGCTTAAAAGTACATAGTAAGTGCAAATTTTCATATATATTCCCCACCTTAAATTGCAGATCAATGCAGAAACTTGTTGGGATAGAGTAATGTTCGTGGGGAAGTCTCACAGTTTGGACATAGAACTAGGGATGGAGGAATCAATCCCAGTTTTACTCAGAGTAGACCCATGGAAATAATGGACCTAACTTAGTCATGTTCATTACTTTCATTGTGTCTACTTAGTTGACTACCATCCAAAGTTTGTTACAACAAACTAGAATCAAGCTGTGGTTTCAGATCCTCTGTTGCTGTAGAAGTTTAGAATCATAAATTTTGGATGCTACAAGGAACCATGGTTTGTTCTTAAACTGAAAGCTTTCATTCTTCTTTAAATGCAAGAGAAGAGGGTAGGAGGGGGGCGGCATGTCATGCAATTCTCAGGTACATCATGACTCATTCGCAAGAGCGTAAACCACATTTTTTTTTTTTTTGCATGTGATTGTCTGAACCAGAGTTTTGCAGACTTTTCAGAGGACTTCTCTGTCATTGTTTCTCTAATTTCCTTTGGCACACATTTTTGGTGAGCTGTCTGCAGACCTTAGAAAAGCAGAATAGTCATGTTTTAAACAGCAACAGGTCTGTGTTGTTAATGCGTGTACGCGGGCACACACTAAGCGCATCTGGGCAGAAAAACCACACACAACAAGTTTCAGCTCTCATTTAGAAACTGCCAAGTTACAACAAACAGCTGAAGAAAGGAGTGGTGGAGCTTATAATGGCAGCCGCGAGTGACCTCTTACTGCAAAGAAATACAGACAATAACAGTTTACTGAACAGCTGAAAGCTATTCCTAATGAATTGAACAAACTTATCCTGAAGGGGGAGAGTTAAGAGAGCTCATGAAAAACATGGCTCTGAGAAATTACAGTGAACAACTAAACTTTAAAACACTACCAATTTTCTAAATGGCCTTTTCACATGCATTCGCAATCTCTACTCCTCTCTTACATGCTTACGGGGAAATCAAAGGAGATGTTTCTTGTTCTTTGGGATAAATGATAATTTTGAGTCTCAAGCAAACAAAGCAATTGGGGGTAATGACACCACACCCCCGCCACACCTACGTGCTCTCTCGAAATTAGAATAATAGGGTTCATCTTATCCGTCTTGCCTTGGAAGCGAGCCCTGTTGAGCAAATTTGCGTTCGGCAATGCGCTATTCTTCTCTTCTCTGAATAGTTCAAAAGAAGGTTTTTTTTTCCACAGAGAAATGGCAACCAGATTGGCCTCTCCCCCTCTCCAAGAGCCTATTCTCTGCAATGATTCCTTTCATCCAGAACTGGCCTATGCAACTTAATTACTCATCACAATACTTATATTCCATCTTTCCTTGTGCAGTTCCAAAGCAGATAACTGAAATAATGAAAGACAGCAGAAGCAAACCAAACCAACACAATTTTAAACAGTGTGTGTGTGCGCGCACACACGCAAAGGTGAGCAGTAAAGTCCAGCCTCTGCAAGCCAACTGCTGAACTATAATGGATCATTTGGGAGAGTGAGGTGGCTGTTTCAGGTAGTGAGTGCTGGGGGCTTCCTCTTCTGTTGAGACTTACAGCTCACAGAGGAAGTGGGCAAGTCTAGTGTCTTCCAGGCAAGCACAAAAGCAAGGTCTTTCTAAGTAGAATTCAGGACCCTGGGCAGCACCCAGTGGGCTCTGGTGGTTGAGTCCTGCTTGCCTCACCAGGACAGAGAATCATCTGAGGCCTTACAGAGGCACGCAAACCCTTTTCTGCATTGAGTCTCAACTCCATGAAGTAAGCCAGTTTTTTGTTTTTAAGGTTCCTTGCCTGCTTCTGTATCCTTTGACTTCTGTGAGTACTAATAGATTCAAGGGTTGTTGGGGATTTGTCCCCTGAGTCCAAGTGGTGGCATGGCTGTGTTCTCCAGCTAGAGGAGCACAGGAGAAGCTACTGAAGACTCTGCCATGGGGAATGTTCCCTAGACCTTTGAGTCCTTCTCAGAGTCTTGTTGGACCCCAGGATCAGGCCACTAGGATATGGCTCCTACACCTCCCACTCCCATTTTATGCAGTGCCATGCATGCATCAAAAAGAAAGATTTATAGAGCCTTGAATCAACTGCCTTGCATTGGTGAGCTGTGTCCAACCTATTTAGAGGGACTAGTGTTAATTCTGGTTAAGAGGGAACTCTGGTTGGCATTAGTGTATCGCTTAACTGTGATGAAAGGGAGGAGATGTAGAACGCCATAAATCTCTGATCTGCTCCTGATCTTCTTACTGTACCTAGTGTTCCATTCATATTGGCCTGGTGACACAGTGTGATGGACTCAAATTCTTTTACTTACAGGATGGCCAGACAGACAGGAAGAAGAATTGCTGGGGGAAGTGTCTTGTGATTGTTGTGACCACATTGTATACTCAACAGGTTGATTACCCACCCCCTTTGGTTGAGAGTTACTCTTTCTTTGGTAATTATGTTTAGTGAATAAATTGCCTTTCATGTTAACTGCTGAGTTCCATTTTAAGTGCACGTTCCCTTTTTCTGGCGTATCAAAGAGAATCTGTTGATTTTAATTGGGCTCTCCTTAGGCTCATGATCTGGCTTGCCAGACCAGGCTTTCAGAGCTCTCTTACCTGTAGTAAAAAGGGCTATGAAGCATGTGGTTCTAGCTGAAATTGTTCTACTAAGCCTTTCCAACAGCTAGGACTGTGCCTTGGCAGGAAAACCTAGTAGTTCCATGAGACCCAGTTTTTGGCAAATGGAGCCACGGATTTTCAAGGATCCATTGTGTTTTGTGTTGTGTTTGAACAAAGATGGGGATTTATTTGGCAGTTTCATTCAATTCCACGTTCCTGTGAAATTTCAGTTAAGGGGGTGCTTTATTTTGTATTATTATTGGCAAATTGTTAACATGACGATCAATTGTGAAATGCTCTTTATAAAAACCCAACAAAAAAACACCAAAATATGCATGGCTGGCTGAAAATATTTTGCTGCAGAAGCAGAAAATCAAAATGGCACCTCCCCAACTGATTGATATGGGGCAGTAACATTATTTGAAATAAAATTCTGGGTGCAATAATGGTTCTGTGCTGTGCAGTCATGCTCATTGTCATTCTGCACCAACCTCTGCTTGTTAATCTCATTGTTTACTCCAGGGACAGTGACTCTGGACTTCCAGTTAATGTTTGATTCCAAATCCCATCAACCCTAACCAGCATGGCCAACAGTTAGGAATGATGGGATTTGGAGTCCAACATTATGCATCAATTATTACAAGGAGCTTCCCATTTGATTTGGACAGTGGCTGTAGAAAGTGAACAGTCTGGTTGTTAATAGCCCAGTCAGTGTGTGGATTTTAAAAATCTTGCATTACCTGTAATTGTGATGGCCAGTGCTTTCTGACTTGCCAAAAACCACAGGAAGGGAAAGTGTTGTTGTGCTAAAGTCCTGCTTGCAGATTAGTTAGCCAACTGTGAAAACAGGATGCTGGACTAGAAGGGCTATTGTCCTGATCCAGCAGGAGTCTTCTTCTGCTCATAGACCTCATACCAGTGGATGTATGCAAAAGTGGATGTGGCCATCCAGGCAAGCAAAATTTAGTATCTCAATTCAAGGACATAGATAAAACCACTAGAGGAGAGCCCAGGGTCAGTGAGGTGTATGGGCATGGAGGCTGTGGGCCTGGGCAGAGTTCCAAGGGGCATAAAGAAATGCTTGGAAGGTCACATTTAGCTCCTGCTCTTGAGGTTCCTCACCCCTGGTCTACACTGACTATCCTGTGAATTCCAGTTACTTGGATGCAGATCAGTACTGCTGCTAGAGAGTCTCAGATCCCACCTGAGTGGAGAGGTGGAACATTGAACCTGCAAGCTGCTACATGCTCTGCCCAGTGGTGTAGCATGGTGGGCCACAGGGTCAGTGGCCCTGGGCACAAAATCGTTAGGGGTGCAAAATTTCAACACCCCATGCTGCCTCAATACAGCTGTGTGCTTCCGTCATTGGGCTCTATTTAAAATGGCTTCTCCATGCGAACCAGGAAGTGACCTCTCTGGACAATGTAATGACCCTTGTTTTCTTATTTCTGTGGCTGTGATCTTGTGTGTGACGTGGACACCATTAGGCAGTTTAATTTGCATGCATACTTTATCTGTTTCCCTCCCTCCCACACAGCCATTGGTGCTGGCAACCCACCCCGTGCCACTGGCTCTGCCACAGACACCTATTGCCCCTACTTCACCATTAAAGATGTTTAATTGTCCCTGAGGCTTTCTCACCCAGGGCTGACTGATCAACATGGTGGCAGGAGGTGAGTGGAGTATAAAATAGAACATCATGTTGCTCTGCAAGAAACAAAACCCTTCCACTTTCTAAGTCAGAACTGGTTCCTTCTATGCTGTACTTATCTACTAAAGAAGATGTCAAAGAGATAAATAAATGTATGACTTTCTTTAGGCACCTGAAGGCAACCCTGTATTGTTTTGTTTTTAATGTCTGGTGTTCTGTGTTGTGGTGGTTGTGGTGGTGGTAGTGTTTCTGTATATTGTGTTGGAGAGAGGCTAGGGGAACCCAGCCAGATGGGCTGGGTGCAAAAAATAGATTAGAATCATGAAATTGTAGAGTTGGAAGGGACCAACAAGCGTCCAACCCCTGCAGTGCAGGAATCTGTTGCCCAACGAAGGGTTTGAACCCACATCCCTGAGATTCAGAGTCTCATGGTTTACTGACAAAGCCGTATTGCTTGCAGAACAGAAGGTCGGTGGTTTGAATCCCCGTGGCGGGGTGAGCTCCCATTGCTCGGTCCCAGCTCCTGCCAACCTAGCAGTTCGAAAGCATGCCAAAAAGTGCAAGTAGATAAATAGGTACCGCTCTGGCAGGTAGGTAAACAGCGTTTCCGTGCACTGCTCTGGTTCGCCAGAAGCGGCTTAGTCATGCTGGCCACATGACCCAGAAGCTGTACGCTGGCTCCCTCGGCCAATAAAGCGAGATGAGTGCTGCAACCCGAGTCGGCCACGACTGGACCTAATGGTCAGGGGTCCCTTTACCTAGCTCAGTGGAAGAGCCACCTGCCTTGCATGCAAAAGGTCTCAGGTTCAGTCCCTGGCATGCCCAGGTAAAGCTGAGACAGACCACTGCCTGAAATACTGGAGAGATGCTGCCAGTCAGTGCAGACCACATCAAGCTAAATGGATCAATATTCTGCCTGGGTGTAATGCAGCTTCCTTGTTTTACGCTCCGCATTTTAACAGCCCTGTTGCGAGGCTATTTCTCCTCCCGTTGATGTATGTCCCCTCTTCCTCGGCTCCGCACCTTTCTAATCTGATTCCACAACTTAAAAATCTTACGAAAATTATTTCCCTTCAGTGGTGTTCCGAGGTGTTTGTTTGCCTCTTATTTTTTATTATTAATATACATGTAACTGCGGGGGAGAAAAAGCCTGTGCTGATTCATAAAGTAGATATTCTGCTAGAAATCCCACGCTGCTGCCTGCATTTTCATAATTCTAAGTAGAGTGTTTATTTATTGAAATTTGTAACCCACTGAGGGCACATTAATCTCTGGGGGAAGGATGCACGGGGCGGGTGCCTGGTGGGGAGGGAGAAGAGCCTAGGTTTGGGAAAGGACAACATGCAGTGGTCTGCAGATAAGAGAGCGCTGATTAAAAGCATGCTCGATGCAACACTTTGGCGATAAAACTGAATCCCCTCTTGGAAATACATCCACTTAAAAGCATAATTCTCCGCATAAGTGGAACGCTTTAGGTCCTCTATCTGCACCCTCTAGATTACTCAAATAAAAGGGGCATTGCCAGACTACTAGGGAGGGGGGGCCCTGCTCCTCACCCCATCCCCAAAACTTAGCAGGCTGCTAAACACCTTTAGATGCCCATGCATGAGCCCTGGGGTGGGGACCTTTTTCAGACCAAGGGCCACATTCCCATCTGGGAAGCCTTCCGGGGGCCACATCCTAATAGTGGGAGGGGCCAGAGGCAAAAGAGGACAGAGCAGCGGATGCAAGTTTTCAGATCCTCCAAGTGTCCCTATTTTCCAGGGACAGTCCCGGATTTACAGAAGCCATCCCGCTTTCTGATTTGATCCCAGAATGATCCGCTTTTACTTAGGATGTCCCTATTGTTGAAAGGTATGGAATTATTTGATCCCCAAGAGAAGAAAACCTTTAGAAGACATCTGAAGGCAGCCTTGTATAGGGGAGTTTTTAAAGTTTCATGTTTTGTTATGTTTTTCTATATGTTGGAAGCTGCCCAGAGTGCAGCTCTGATGATGATGATGATGATGATGATGATGGAATAGAATGTCCCTATTTTCATTGGAGAAATGTTGGAGGGTATGAGTTTTACCTTTGTACAGTGGGCTAATTTATGCATATGCTCACACACCCCTCTCTGTCCTCCATCTGAGCGAGCGAGAGGCATTATCAGAGTTGAAGGACACACTCCAACCATGCAAAAACACCCAGGGATGGGATGAAGTAGAGCAGGTGAGTGGTGTGGCCTGTGAACAGTGCAGAAGAGCAGACTTGGCCCCCAGCCCTAAGGCTCCCCCCTCACCGGTTTAAAATGCGGACCCACCCCACCTCCCAGCTATTCCTACTGCAACCAACCTTCTAATTCTCTCAGCAAACTCTCAGTGAAGTGTTTGCCACTGGAATGGATGCACCAAGGGACTTCTCATATCTAGTGCTTCTGAAAGAAACAAACAAAAAAACCCACCCCTCCATTTAACGGCACCAAGGTTTCCGTAGTTAGCAGTGTGATCCCGTAGAAAACATGAGGCTTCTAACTTTCCTCAGTGCCCCTGTCAATTAAACAATAAACGGCAGAGTCTAACATATGGACCAGTCTCAGGAGGTAACTCTGGCATGCGTAATTAGCATGATTTGTCACCATGTAAGTTTCAGACTGTACAGTTTAATTAAAACAGGTAATGACAATGGGGCTATATATTCTAATCAGTGAAATATGTCTGCTTTAAAAAGCATAAGGGCTGCATTCTGAATTTGGATTTGTGTCGTTATATCAAGGGCATGTTTGCACAAGAATTTTTCATGCTCCCAGTTAGTGCACTTTTAAAAATGCAGGGAGCTGTACCAGGGCAAGAGGGCAAGATACTACGATGGGAGGTATTGTGTAGATCTTTACACCATTTGCAACAACACTTCAATTCCTGCAGAGCTAGGATAACCTGAGAGTAGGGAGGGGCGAATCTCTCCATTTTAGTTTCTCTCTGTTTCCCACTTTTCCAGTCTTAACTTCAGTTCTCAACCTTACCACATCCATTTGTGATTTTTTTTTTGAGTCCTCCTGAAAATAAGGCTTACTTCTGAGTAAACACATTTAAAGCTGGTCTGTGGGTGTAATTTTAATTTGAGTGAATTGTGACCAATGTTTCTACCCCCAGTTACGTTCATTCAGACCATACTGAAAGAAAGACATTCAATTACGGCAGGGAACTTTCCTCAACATCTTGAATTTTATGTGCGTGATCTTCCATCATCAACACCTGGGAGTACACAGTTTCTCAATGGGAGCTGGTTGATTTCAGAATCTGATTGGGTGCTGACTCTCCTTTTTTCACCAAAGCTTTGTGATTCAGGTCTATGCATTCCGTTGAAGGACACAAACACCAAATTCTATGTGAAGAGAGAGTCTGTGCATGTGAGGGCAATGCATTGCCTTTAGGTGGGCAATTTTAAAGCGATAAGTGTGTGGAGATGAGAAGTCCAATTCTTCAGCACGGAAAATTTTATTCCACAGAATGCCTTGTTTTAATAATTATTTTAACAGTGTATTGCACTTGGTTTTGTTCTTTATGTATTTTGCTTTTTGAATGGCTTTGGCTACCGAAATAAACCATAACACTTCCCATCAACCACATACACAATCAACACAGACACCCAAAACACAGACGCACACATAAATGGAGGCACCACACAACACCCAGACTGGACATCCCATGGGACACTTGAAATACACTGAGAAGACACACAGCACATGCAACCCCTTCTTTCCTACACCGGAATCTGATTTCTCTCTTTATTTCTTCTTTATTCTCTTTCCTTCCAGCTGCAAATTCCAGGCCCAAGGCATTTTCCTTTAGCTCCAGAAGTCACAACTGCTCTGATAGCTACCCGTGATGTGTGAAGTATAAATGCTTAGATAGTTACCGCAGATAGGAGTTCTATTACGGAAGTTCAGTCTATCTATCTACAGACTAAATTGTGCTTTGGCAGGGGGAGGATGGAGCAGTCGAGCTAACGTTGTCAATCTTTTCTTCCACTCTCTAATGCCTCGGATGTGATATTTACTGTTGTTCAGATTCCTCTCGTTCTTCTATTTCAGCAAATAAAGTCCGGGAAATGGAATACTCAGTAGGTACATTGTATTGCTGCACATTTTTTTTACAGCGGGGATGGCCAAAGAGCCTAACCTTATGAGTAGCACAATAACATCCTTTTAGTTCTCGTATAACCCTGGCTATCAAACTCCTATGGAAGGAGTGGTGCAAATGCCAGCGGTCTGCCAGAATGTTATTTATTTATTCTATTCTATTCTACTCTATTTGCTTTTGTTGTTAAAATGCCTTTCATTTTGTTATTCATTTGTTGAAATCACATCCTTATCCCCAGTGGTTTTGATTCTTTCCATTAATTTTAATTTTAATTTCCCATTGCTTCCAACGGCAGACTCTTCTGCTGCTAGTAATATCTGTGTTTTCCATCCAGCTGGCATCTTACAGGCAGTGGATACATAGACACACTAACAGAAGCCAGCCTATTAACTGAAATCTACATGGTTGCTGTTGTGGTGGTTTAGAGTCAGCTTCTTATCCAAGGATCCCGGGGCAGTTTACCAAACAAAATTGCAATTCTAAATGTCAAAACCTAGAAAATCACTGTGGTGTAAAAGTTTGTATTTTGGTTTTACTCTTATTTACAAAATATAATAGGTAAAAATTTGGATCAGAAACTAACAGAAACAATTCAACAGCAAACGCAAATAGAAGTGGTTAAAAAAGTGAAATATCTTGGCATTTGGATAACACCTAGGAATATAGATCTGTTTAAGAATAACTATGAATCGACGTGGAGGGAAATAAGAAAAGATTTGGAAATTTGGGGAGGGCTGAAACTGTCGTTTTGGGGAAGGATTAACACAATTAAGATGAATGTGCTGCCGAGGTTGATGTTCTTATTTCAAACTATCCCTATAATTAAAGGAAGCCGAATCTTTAAAGAGTGGCAACGAGTGTTGTCGAGATACATATGGCAGGGAAAGAAACCTAGGATTCAGTTTAAACTATTAACAGACATAAAAGAAAGGGGGGGCTTCGCCTTGCCGGATGTGAAATTATATTATGAGGCGGTTTGCCTATCTTGGGTCAAAGATTGGGTAAGGCTAGAGAACAGGGAATTATTAGACTTGGAGGGTTACGATAATAACTTCGGCTGGCACGCCTACTTATGGCGGGATAAATGGAAGATACACAAGGGATTTGGGAATCATATTTTCAGAGGACCTTTAGTTGAAATATGGGATAAATATAAAAATCTGTTGGAACCAAAAACCCCACATTGGCTTTCACCTCTAGAAGTCATGTGTGCGAGGACTATTAATATGAGAAGTAAATGGGCAACATATAACCAGTTAATAATTAAAGAAGATGGGAAATGGATTGTACGACCATACGACCAGGTTAAAGAACATGTCTATGACTGGTTACACCATCTCCAGGTGAACCAAATGTTCAGGAAGGATCTTAAAGAAAGAGGCTATGCAGAGAAGGAATCTAAGTTTCAGACGGAGATTATAAACAAAGAAGAAAAAATTGTTTCGAAAATGTATAGGATACTGTTGGATTGGAGTTTAGGGGATGAGGAGGTTAAGTGTGTAATGATTCGCTGGGCAAAGGATGTAGGACATAATATACTATCTGAAGATTGGGAAAAACTCTGGAAGGAAGGACTAAATTTCACGGCGTGTGTAACGGTAAAGGAAAACATAATGAAGATGTTTTACAGATGGTATTTAACACCTATGAAATTATCGAAAATGTATAAGGTGGATAACAAGTGCTGGAAATGTAGGGTTAGTGAGGGTTCCTTCTATCACATGTGGTGGGAGTGTGGAAAAGTTAAACAGTTCTGGGAAAAAATCTATATAGAACTGAAGAAGATTTTAAAATATACGTTTCCAAAGAAAGCAGAATTTTTCCTACTAGGTATATTGGGTTATGAGATAAGAAAAGAAGATCGTAGATTAGTATATTATGCAGTTACAGCAGCAAGAGTAATGCTGGCCCAGATGTGGAAAAAGCAGGAGACACCAACGGTGGAGGAATGGAGATTTAAGCTGTTGGATTATATGGAATTGGACAGACTTACAGGCAAAGTAAGATACATAAGAGACCAAAAGTTCACTGAGGATTGGGGAAAATATGTAGATTACTTGGAACTTATTAGTTAAGGGAAAATAACGCTAAAGGGATTTAGAGACGCACTGTGAAAGATTGTGAGTTATTGTTTAAAGAGAATAGGAGACTAAATAATATGTAAGGTTAATATACACTAAGAAACGTATATAAAAAGGTACAATGACAATATATACTAAGAAATGTGTAATTTAAAGTGTTACTTCGAATGATTTTCGGGAAAGCTAAAGGAAGTTTTGAAAATGAAGATTAAGAAATGTGACCAAAGTGAAAATTAAGTTTTTATATATTTCTCTTACTTTTCTTTCTTTCTTTATCTTTATTTGTCTGTGTAATACTTTTACTTTTGAATGTTTATATGTGTGTGTGTGTGTACATATTCTTTACTTCTATGAAATAAAAAATTAATGAGAAAAAAAAAAGTTTGTATTTTGGAGTACGACCTGGGCAACAAGGGTTTGAATACCCACTCAGCCATGAAGCTCACTGGGTGACCAGCCTAACCTAACACACATAGAACATAAAATAGAATCACAGAACTGGGAGCGACCATGAGGGTCATCTAGCCCTACCCCTGCAATGCAGGAATCTTTTGCCCAATGTGGGGCTAGAACCCACAGCCCTGAAATTAAGAGCCTCATTCTCTACCAGCTGAGTTAAAATGGTTGTTCTAAGGATAAAATGGGGAGCGAGAGAACCATGTGACCACCTTGAGCTCCTTGGAGAAAAAGGAGGCATATAAATGAAATAAATAAGTATTAAAATACAGTGGAACCTCGGGTTAAGAACTTAATTTGTTCCAGAGGTTTGTTCTTAACCAGAAGCACCACTTTAGCTAATGGGGCCTCCCGCTGCCACTGCCACTGCTGCTGCCGCACAATTTCTGTTCCCATCCTGAAGCAAAGTTCTTAACCCGAGGTACTATTTCTGGGTTAGCGGAGTCTGTAACCTGAAGCGTATGTAACCCAAGGTACCACTGTATACATATAATCTGAATAAAAGCAACATGTTGTTGATAATGTTTGGGCAGAACAGTGTATAGAGAGATGCCACTTCAGTTATCCAGGCCCCAAGTAATTCAGGGTTCCGTAAGGCATCACTAACACCTTGAAATTGGACCCAGAGCTTCTTGGCAGTCAATGCAATTCTTTTAAATCTAATGTCGTTTTGCTCTCTGTGTTGCTCCACTTAGCAGCTTGGCCACCACATTCTGCAGTGGCTGTAGATTCCATGTTGTCTTCAAGGGCACCCTCATGCAGAGCACAGCACTTTGGGGAGATTACCAGGGGGTGGATTAACGTGGTCAGGCTATCACTGCCCAGGAATGGCAATGTCTGGCAGACCAACTGAAGTTGGTGAAAGGTACTCTGAGCCACTGAGGCAGCATGAGCTTCCAGCAACAAAGCTTGATGCAGGACTTGCTCCTTCATGAGATTCCTGCATTACAAGTTGTCTGCTTAACTCCTCAACATGAGAGCCACCTATTCACAGGGCCCCTGTCTTGTTGAGACTGAATCTGTTATATTGGCCTTCATCCATCCCAGTATAGCATCCAGACAATGGCCTAGCATCTGGACAGACTTTCTGGACCCAGATGAAAGAGGAAAATAGAGCTGAATGTCAATAACATACTGACTGCATTCAACTCCAACCCCCCTGCTGCCATCATCCAGTGACTTCCTGTAGATGTTAAATAGGACAGGGAACAAGATGGAACCATTTGGTATTCCACGGCACAAATGGTATGGAACAGATTGGATGTCCCTCACTGCCACTTTCTAGAACTACCCTTGCAGATAGGAGTGGAACCATTGTAACAACACATTTCCATTTCTCATCCTGCAGAATCTACCTGATAGTTTACCATGGCTGATGGCACCAAAAGCCACTGAAAGAAGCCAAGAAAACCAACAAGGTAAGACTCCATCAAGTGTTTTTCCTGGAGAAGATAATCCACCAGTGTGACCAAACCCTAGACTGAAACCAAACTAGAATGGGTCTAGATCAGAGTTTCCCAAACTTGGATCTCCAGAAGTTTTTGGACTGCGGTTCCCATCATCCCTGACCGCTGGTCCTGCTAGCTAGGGATGGTTGGACTAGTAGTCCAAAAACAGCTGGAGACCCAAGTTTGGGAAACCCTGGTCTAGATAATCCATAGCCTCCAGGAACGGAAGGTGTCCAGCCACCACTCTCTTGAGGACTTTGCCGAAGAAGGGGATATTTGCAACGGGACAGTAGTTGCCATATGACATCTGAGACCAACAGGGAGGTTCTGTTCAGTAGGGGCCACACTAATGCCTCTTTTAGGCCCCAGTGTCTGACTAGATGAGCTATATGGACAAATAGTCTGACCTGAAATAAAGCATCTTTTTATGCTCCAAATGGCCCTTCTTGGTGGATGCCACTGTGGGCCATAGTGAGGTCCAACGGAGCAAAATGTGTCAGCAAATTTGGGATGGAGGGAGATCTGACAAAGAAGTGCCTGTAGTGTATATTGTGGGCTTTCCTTATACGCCGCCGAGTGGGCTGCTTCCGTGCCCACTCGCAATTCACCATTTGGGCGAATGGGCAGGATCTGCTACTTGGGCAGCAAGCTTGGTCCAGTGAATTTCTGCTCAGAAAGTTCCCCCATCGGACTGCGGAGGCCAGAGAAATGCCAGGCAACTAGAATCGTAGAAATCATCTCTGGTAATTTTTGTTCAGTTGAAAAAATAAATAAATCCCAAGGGATATCATTGTAGCCTGAGCCATCTTCTTGTTGTTGTTTAGTCATTTAGTCGTGTCCGACTCTTTGTGACCCCATGGACCACAGCACGCCAGGCACTCCTGTCTTCCACTGCCTCCCACGGTTTGGTCAAACTCATGCTGGTAGCTTCGAGAACACTGCCCGACCATCTCGTCCTCAGTCGTCCCCTTCTCCTTGTGCCCTCCATCTTTCCCAGCATCAGGGTCTTTCCCATGGAATCTTCTCTTCTTATGAAGTGGCCAAAGTATTAGAGCCTCAGCTTCAGGATCTGTCCTTCCAGTGAGCACTTAGGGCTGATTTCCTTAAGAATGGAGAGGTTTGATCTTCTTGCAGTCCATGGGACTCTCAAGAGTCTCCTCCAGCACCATAATTCAAAAGCATCAATTCTTCAGCCATCAGCCTTCTTTATGGTCCAGCTCTCACTTCCATACATCACTGCTGGGAAAACCATAGCTTTAACTATACAGACCTTTGTTGGCAAGGTGATGTCTCTGCTTTTTAAGAGGCTGTCTAGGTTTGTCATTGCTTTTCTCCCAAGAAGCAGGCGTCTTTTAATTTCGTGACTGCTGTCACCATCTGCAGTGATCATGGAGCCCAAGAAAGTAAAATCTCTCACTGCCTCCATTTCTTCCCCTTCTAATTGCCAGGAGGTGATGGGACCAGTGGCCATGATCTTCGTTTTTTTGAGCCATCTTACACAGGTATTATCTCTGATAGGCCTACTTGTTCCTCTTTCAGAGGCTTCCTTAACTGCTCAGGTAGGAAAATGTAGATCCACCGGGCCTTCTATTTTGAAGGATATGATAATGTCAGTGACTTCTCAGGTAACTGTGTGCAGTGCATCATTAGATTGCCACTGGTGAAACCCACCTTGGAAATTCTTGGCACGGCACATTAAAATTTATCTCCTCAATCATGAGGGCTGATTTCTTTTGAAAGCGTAAAGCCATAGGCTTCACGCAAGAATCCCGAGAGTGCGATGAAAAGCTGTTGGTTCCCATTGCCATGACTCATCTACTACCAGGCCTGAATCCGGATCTGGACATTTTAAAGCACAGGTGGGGAATTGGGAGCACTGCCTCCAACCCAATTTTCTGTGGCCCCTGGCACCTCCTGAAATTGTCCTATGCTTTCATCCCATCACAGTTTCTTCCTTCCTGTCAATTTTCTCCTTATTTTTCCTAACTTTAACAAATCTTTCCCTGTATAGGAACATAGGAACTCTCCTTAAACTGAGTCAGGATATTGGTCCATCTAGCTCAGTATTCTCTGCACTGACTGGCAGCTGCTCTCCAGGATTTCAGAACAATGAGGAGGCCGTGTGTTTTATTTGATAAACATAAATTTTTAACGTTCCCCCTGGTTTTATGACTTGGGGAAAAGAAGTATGTTTTTCCCTGCTGTCTGAGAACAAATAATTGGCAGGCTTCTGCTGTCTGTGTGAAGCACTGAAGGGCTGTACACAATGTTATTCCTACTGTGTGTGTGTGTGTGTGTGTGTGTGTGTCTACTCTGTACTTAGGAAGCTTATTTATGCCTAGTCAGTCCATTGGCCCACCTAGCTCACTAGTGTCTATGTTGACTGACAGCATCTCTCCACGGTTTCAGACTAGATGCATTCCTAACCCTACTTGGAGATGTCATGGGGGATAGCCTGGATAGCTCAGTTGGTTAGAGTGTGGTGCTGGTTACGCCAAGGTTGCAGGTTTGATCCCCGTAGGGGCAGGGAGTGGGACTACTAGATGATCCACAGGGGTCTGTTCCAATTCTATGATTGGGGATTGAACTTGAGACCTTCTGCATGCTAAGCAAACGCTCTACCACTGAGCTAGAGCCCTTCTATGTGCAGAGCCTCCTCCCATCAATGAAGAAACTGAACCCCACTTGCAGTGTGAACTGGAGCAGCCCAGTCACAGGTTTACATCCTCATTGAGAACTGGACCTTGAACACAGGTCTTAAATATGAAGGCCACACACCGGGACATGCCTCCTCTGACAGAATTACTAATCTAGCCATTGAAACGCGGGCTCCCCTTTTGCCGCAGAGTTGCATGATGGGCCATGCCCACCCTGTTGAGAAGGTCACTTTTAATTTAGTTTTTAAAGAGTTGACTTTCAAAGCCTAGCAGTGTGTCACAGTTAATGGCATGCTCTTGTCTTAACATCCTTTCGTGTTATAATGTGCAGCAAGAGAGGTTTCCTTTTTTTCCCTTTTGCCGAGATCAGATGGGACCGGCAATAATAGCAAATAAAAATCCAAATTAAGGGAAAAGAGCAAGTAAATAAATTTTTAATCATATAAAATTTAATACTTATGTTAAGAAAAAGAATATTAAAAGTCATTTTATATAGAGTGAATTTATATTGGAGCTGATTTTTTAAAAGTTGTGCTGCTTTGAGTGATATGATAATCATGCGCTTCTCTCTGACTCCCCTCCTCCACTTGTTCAAGGGGATTGAAATTTATATACGCAATAACCAGCAAAGAATCATAAAGGATCAGACCAGAGGAATCTGTCTCACTCCATTTTTTCCTGTCACTCCCATAGTGATTTTAATATTTTCCTGAAGTCTCCCTGCATTTGCCAGATACTAACATAGTTTTCAAATACAGTTGGCTTAAAAATAAGAGCTAAATGAGGTATGCTTCTTGGTAAACCACAATGCTGCCAAGGTACTACACTAAAAAATGTACTTATATAAAAAAGCAGGTGACTGGAGTCTCCTGTTAGCTGTAAACTTCACAGGTCTAGAATTTTGTGTGTTGTGGGCCAGCCCTATCATTATACTGAGGCAATCACCTCAGGTGGCAAATGCTAGGAGACAATGGAGGCAGCCCCCCTGTTTCTCCTGAGCCCCTTGGACATCTTCTGTGTGCCACGTGGGCTGTCCTGTACCCCCATAGCTAACCTGCTGTGATGGAGGAGCTTACAGACTCCACTAACCCAGAAATAGTACCTCGGGTTAAGAACTTTGCTTCAGGATGAGAACAGAAATTTTGCACCGGCAGTGGGAGGCCCCATTAGCTTAAGTGGTGCTTCAGGTTAAGAACAGTTTCAGGTTAAGAACGGACCTGCAGAACAATTTAAATTCGTAACCCGAGGTACCACTATACCGGTCTAGTTGGCTTCTGTACATGGAATGGAGAGGGATGCCATCTTGTCCTTTGCCTCAGGTAGCAAAATGTCTTGGGCTGGCCCAGTGTGAGACAGTCCAGAGCTTTGAATGTCTAAGGAAACTGACCTAGGTGGTTTGGGAAGACAGGGAAATGAGGTTCTGTTAAATTATGCGCGTTGCCTGTGTCAGTAACTTCACCCCCCTTTTGTTGTCACACAGACTCTCCAGGAGCAACCCAGGAATCAGTTGCCTCAGGTTTGGTAGAGGATGATATTCCATCACTAAAACTTGTGGACATCCAGGAATCTTACTGCTAGAAGATTCAGGAGAGATAAACAAGATGTTTAAACTATGGAATTTGCTTCCGAGGGAGACAGTGGTGGCTGCCAGTTTAGATGGCTTTAAAAGGGGATTAAACAAATCCAAGGAGGAGAGGGCTACTAGCTGTGATGGCTGTGCTTTGCTTCCATGGTCAAAGACAGTAATGCTTCTGAATAGGTTTCCCACAGGCATCTGGTTGGCCGCTGTGAGAGAACATGACGTAGGACTAGATAGGCCTTTGGTTTGATCCAGCAGGCTCTTATGTTCTTGAGTGCTGAGCTAAGTTTCAGCTGCCAGTTCATTCAACATGGATGGGGAAGGGGCATTACAGTGGCACCTCGGGTTAAGTACTTAATTCATTCCAGAGGTCCGTTCTTAACCTGAAACTGTTCTTAACCTGAAGCACCACTTTAGCTAATGGGGCCTCCTGCTGCCGCTGTGCTACCGGAGCATGATTTCTCTTCTCATCCTGAAGCAAAGTTCTTAACCCAAGGTAATATTTCTGGGTTAGCGGAGTCTGTAACCTGAAGCGTATGTAACCTGAGGTACCACTGTATACTGCCCTTTATCTCAAACAGGAAAAAAGATATCTTTGGCCAGCTCTGATATACCCTCACTTTGCAGTCAGAGAGGCAGTAAAATTGGGAGATATATTGAGACTTCAGTGGGCCACCATACCTGGATGATGGGCTGAAAATGCAGAGCAGAAAGTTCCCCTTAGAAAATCTCTGGCTTGAATTTGGTTAGTGATAGGGTGATGGGCAGGGAAAGAAGGGGTTTTAACCTTCCTACTGGCAAATCTAATGGTGCGGGGAATGAAACTCACAAGGAAGTTTCCTAATGAAATTTATCCCTTACCTCTAAATTCCACAGTCTTGAAAATCAGCTGAACCCCCCCCCCCCGCATTTTGTTACCTGCAAATGGGTTGGTGAAGTGTGTGTGTGTGTGTGTGAGAGAGAGAGAGAGAGAGAGAGATAGAGAGAGAGGGTGGGGTGGGTGTGTTGGGGGGAGATTTCAGCTTGACTAGATGGTTGTACAGTCATACCTTGGGTTACAGATGCTTCAAGTTGTGAGTTTTCAGGTTACGGACGCGCCGAAACCCGGAAGTACCAGAACAGGTTACTTCCAGGTTTCAGCACTCATGCATGCACAGAAGCACTAAATTTTGCTTTGCGCATGCGCAGAAGTGCCAAATTGCGACCCACACGTGCGCAGATGCGGTGCAGCGGGTTGCGAATGCTGCAAACGAGTATCCCGCACGGATCACGTTCGCAACCCAAGCGTCCACTGTATTCATCTTGGTTTGGCCTCAGTTGTGGAGGCCCAGTTTTAAGAATAGTTTAACTCTATGCAGGATTCTGGCCAATCATTATTTCCCTTTGCTTTTAGTATATGCACCTTCAGTAGCAGATATTTTGCAAAACTGGCAAAGCGCCTTTGTTAAAACAGAAGATTCATTGTAAGAAGCTGCTTTTGGTGTGTGGGGGGGAAAGGGGGGAATTCATTAAAAGAATAACGTTGGTGTTTTTTGATCAGATAGGAAAACCAGATACATTTCCTTATTTTCAAAGGTTCTTGTTGAATAAAGAAACTGAAGCACAATTCAGTTTAATGGCAGTACATTTCTTTCACCGGCTGCAAAGCATGCATTTATGTGAATGCCTCTCCACTTTCTAACACTGCTTCCGATGACTTTATTTTATGATCACAATATTATTTTATGAACATGAAGGAGGAGGAGGAGGAGGAAGAATTCTCTGATGTTCACCTCTGAGAAGTGGGAAATCCCATAGAAAATATTGCCAAAAGATCCACAAAAGTAGATCCTGAAAGAAGTGAGCATGTGAGACATGTCTGCATTGTTAAATAGGAATATTTTTTAAAATCGCATTTGAACCCTGCTCTTTCATAACTAAGGAGTATATTCTTAGCTCAGTTGGTTAGAGAATGGGGTTGAGAATGCCAAGGTCACGGGTATGATCCCCATAGGGGTGCATATTCCTGCATTGCGGGGAATTGAACTAGATGAAGGGACTAGTTGCGGATCCTTCCAACTCTACAATTCTGTCATTCTACCTGGGAAGCTGTGTGGTTTGTATGCAGAAAGGCCTAAAGTGATGGGAAAGACAGAGGAAGCTACCTTACACTAAGTAGAATATTTGTTCATGGATCCCAGTATGGTTTATTCTGACTGGCAGCAGTTGTCCAAGTTCTCAAGTTGAAATCTTTCCCATCATTTGCTGCTGCTGGAACTTTTTAACTAGAGATATCAGGGGTTGAACCTGAGATCTTCTACATAAAAAGCACATGTCTGACCTTTGAGCCAAGGCCCTCACCCTGACAACCTGGGTAGCTGCTGTCAATCACAGTAGACAGGGGTGGAGGAATCTGTGACCCACCAGAAGTTGATGAATTAGAATTTCCATTATCCTTGACCATTAGGGCTCATTTGAGTTGAAGTCCAACAATATCTGGAAGGCTGCAGGTTCTCCACCCTTGAGGTAGTGCATAGTGGCTGCATGGACTCTTGGTCTGATTCAGTGGCAACCTATGGTCTGTACACTTTATGAGGCCCTTGGATTTCTCCTCTGTGACCTCATGTTGTCACCACTGTCTAATTTTCCTAGCCACTACCAAAGATTATTGCAACTTTGCCTTACTGCCAAAATCAGTGATTTTGTTTCTCACTTCCTCCCTTCTTTCTCAGCCCATTTCCCTGCCTGAGAGGAAGGGAGTATCTTCTAGCAGATACTTTGGAAACTGTGCTCAGAGAGCCAGCAACAAAGTGTGCCAGGTAGTACACCTGCTGGAGGGCCTCAGTTTACCTACAGCCTTTGCCTGAGGATGTTGGTCATTCGGAGCTATCCATGGTACTGCCCTACCTTTACCCTCTGGGCACCTGATGTGAATAGCTGAGCCTGGCTCTGGGGAGAGAATTCTATAGCTCTGGTGCCATGACTGAAAAGACCCTGCTCCTAGTGACATCTGCTGAACCTTATCCAGCACAGGTATCCAGAGCAAGGCTTCTCATCTTAAATGTTGTGTGTTACTAGAGTTGTCATGCTTCAGGGTTCAGCCCCTTCTGCCAGTCTCTGGAATTTAATTTTCTGAGTCAGTGAGCAGGATACTTCTTGGCTCTAGTACACCTGCATCTAAATTCATCCATGGGAACCCCAGTGGTCCATGCTGTGTAGACAGTGGTGGCGGAAGGCAAGGAGGCTGCAGGTAGGTGGAATCAGAGTCAATAACAGTCAGAGCCAACTACCGTATTTTTCGCTCCATAAGATACACTTTTTCCCCTCCTAAAAAGTAAGGGGAAATGTCTGTGCATCTTATAGAGCGAACGTGCGGTCGATCGCTGGCTCCCCTTCTGGCCCCGCCCAGGCCTCCATTTTTGAATGTTCTGCAGACGGAGGCTGCTTGTTTCCCCAGTGACATGTGACTGGCTGATTAGATTATCTGTCTGGATACTGTAGAAACGGCTCCCTTTCCTTTCCTAAAGAAGCTGCAGAACTGTGAGTTGAACCCCATAAAAACAGGATTTTTTCCTTTGCAAAGTAAGCTCAACAACTTTGAGCTGATCCTCAAAAAAGGGGCTTTTCCCCTTTGCAAAAGAAGCTGCGCAACTGTGAGCTGATACCTCCTCTAAAAACTAGACGTGACTTATGGTTAGGTGCATCTTATGGAGTGAAAAATACGGTCATTCTAATCCTCCTTTCTTCTCTGTTGTGTTCTACAAGAGCAACACTGAGACCAAGGAGGAGGAAGTTGACAGGCAGTGCCACCCTCTGGACTTGTTGCAAGATGGTGGTGGGACTAGCTGAGAGCAGATGGAGGTTGGCAGGGCAGTGTCCCATCCATTCATCTGTAGCTGCAGAAGCAGGGCTAGCTGCAGGCTTGAGGACACCCTTGGCACTGAACCTTCTCCTCAATGCTCATGAGGAATAATCGCACATAGGGAAATGCACCATGGCATTCCTGTTCATCCTAAATGGTGCTTCTGTCGACAGCAAGGCAAGGCATCGGGGTGATTGACCTCTATATTTTGCAAAACAGTCACTGCAAGGCAAGTCTTCTCCGAGACCTCAGTGTGCTTTATGGCTTCTAAGTGACATGTTCCTCTACGACACATCTGTTGGATTCTCAGGCTAGCTTACCTAGAGGAAATCATTTCTTCAAGGTCATGCAGGGGTTCTGCAAGGCGGGCGGGGGGGGGAGAGAAGAAGGCATTTTTCACTGCCCTTGGTCTAACCGCTAGACCATGCCCCCAAATGCTGTGTGTTGACATCTCCTTGTGTCTGGCTATCATAATAAAACATGATGAATATAAGCCCAGATGCCAAACGGCGAAATATACCCTAGATTCAAAGGAAACAACATCACGGGCAGTTGCTTTACCCCCCTTTCTTCCCCCCACTGGGGAATTTTTGCTTGTTCTCACACATTTCTCAATAAATCTTCATTATTGCTTTCTCTCTCCCCCAAGCCGCCGTCCCTTTCCTCCCCACTTTTAAAAAGGCTACTTCATGAGCCAATGACAAATTCCCCTTATATGTTCCCCCAGTCATACATTCCATTGACACAAGGACCCGGCTGCATTATCTGGAGAGCAGGAACATGCCAACAAGATGATTCAGCCAATCAGAGCTGATGATATTGTATTACCAGTTTCATAATGTAAATGAAAAAAGATGGTCTTCTTTTGATGAAAGCTGTAAAGTAGCTATTGTGCCTGTTTGGTATTGCAAGGGCCAAATGTATTATTTATGCAATTTTCCTTTTTCGAAAAAAAGAGGGGTGGGTGGGTGGGTGGGAGGGAGAGAAAGAATAAAACAACAACCCTGAAAGAGATTGTTTCATTTTATAGCTTTCAGTCAGAGCTCTTGTCTCAGGAATATGTGCATGCCCACATTTTATCCAGCATTGAATGGGTAAGGCAAAATGTGATACCATATATTCAAAAATGGATAGGATGAAGATGTTATTTTCAATGGGGGGGGGGGGGACCCAACTGCTTTAAGAGGAAAGGAGAGAAATGAGGCCCCAATGACTTTTATGATATTGTTGCCATTTGTGTATGTGTCAAATTGACTCATAGTAAAACCAATGTACATTCCGATAATTGTTCTACTCTTCTCAAGGTCTTTGGATCTCCTCATCTATTGAAAAGAATGGGAGCATTTTGTTAGATGGAACTTCAGCGGGGGTGTTTGCAGGTGGGTGGACAATGGAGGACATATCAGTTAAACAGTCAGATATATTTGGAAGGGCACAGCTATGTTGGTGGTGCCCATTGGAAATGGTAGGAAGGAGGCCAGAGCCAACTAATTCTTCCTCCTTATGAAGTTCTGCAGGGGCAAAACTGATATGAAGGAGGAGGAAGCTGACAGTGAGTGCTGCCTTCTGGACTGGTTGCAAGAAGGCAGGCAAGCGGGCAGTTTGAGGTTGATGGGGCAGTGCCCTGTTTGTCCTAACACTGGTAGAGAACAACAGAAGGTCCCAGTTTCAATCCCTAGCGTAGCAAGTCTAAGACTGACCTCTGCCTGAGACGTTGAAAAGGATTAGATGAATTCACAGATATTGCATGTGTTAATGGTTATTTGCCACAAGAACTTAATGCTAGTGCCCACTGGGTGCCGTCAGACTACAACTCTCTTTATCTCTCACCATTGGAGCTTCTGACTGGGGTCATAGCTGTCAACGTTCAGATTTGAAAATAAGGGATCAGCAGCCTCGAAAATAAGAGATCAGCAGCCTCACCTGTCCCGGGGATGGTCTACGGGATATCTAACAATCCGGGATAGCAGCGGGAAGCAGCAGGAAACGATGCTGGAATAAGGGAATTTCCCGCAAAAAAAGGGAAGGTTGACAGCTATGACTGGGGCTGATGGGAGCTGTAGTTCAACAACATCTGAAGTGAACCAGCTTTTCTGTTTTTGCTCAATCTAACCTCTGAATCAAGAGGCTGAGTACGAGATGCTGGAAGCTGGCAATAGGGCATGGCTGCTTCCATTTTGTGATTTCCCTAGTAAGACTGTTAAGAGTGCGGGATTAGACAAATATTTGGCCTGATGTATCATAGGCAGCTCTTATGTATTTAAACACTTAAACTGCTGTTATCAGTTTGGCTATTGGGAGAATAAAAATTAAGTACTACATCACATTATCCATTGTAACCTCCAGAAGAGCTACAGGGTTCTGAAACTGAAACAAACTTGTCACCACCCTTCCCATAGGCACCATCTGGGGGGGAGGAGGCAAGGTCCCACAAAAAATTCAAGAACGGACCCCCAAAAAATCCACAGCGGCCATGCACACATGCCATGTGGCAAGCTCACCTTAATCCCACAGTCTGTGCACCATGCCCTGCGGCCAGTACACAAAACATCAGCATGCCATGTGATATATGCACATGACATCAACACATCACGTGGTGTGTCCACATCACTCACACATGTGGCGCAGCAAAGCCCCTTCAATCATGGGTGCATGGTGACATACTTGGTCCTTCCAGAGATCCTAGAGAGACTCTGGCTATTAGAACAGGTATGGAGAACCTGTGGTCATCCAGATGTTGCTGGACTCTATCTCCCATCAGCCCCAGCCAGTGCAGCTAATGATCTGAGATGATGGGAGTTGTAGTCCAACAACATTTGGAAGGCCACATGCTCCCATCCCTGTTATAGAGTAAAAATGCAGGGTTAGGTGGATCCCTAGGCCTGGTAGGTTCTTATGCTGATGGTTTACTGATCAGCTCAGAGGAATGCTACTGGATATCTGCTTGCTTCCAGGTCCACTTTAAGCCATAGATGGTACAGCACCCCTGGCACAGACCTGTTCAGCTATCATGACAGCTCAATGTTTTTTAGCGAGGAATACTATTATCAGTCTTGGTATCTTCTCTAATACGGAAGGAATTGGTGGCAAGTGCAAAACTGAATGCACTGCAGAACCCGCAGGACAAAGGTGTATGCCATTAAGCATCTCAGGTTTCAGCTTTGCATATAGAACATCAGCGAGCCGCATCAGTCACATTCCTAAGTGATTTTTCTGCAATCAGAATTTCATTCATTACCCAATTTTCATGCGGTTCCCCTGGCATTTGAAATATGTTTTAAGGTAGGCTCCCCACAGGCTCTCCCCCTCCTGCAATAACTGATCTGCAGTGTCCAAAGACAGATCTAAATATCTTTGGTGCAAATTACTTTAGGCCGGCTGAGCAGGAGTCTCTGTCATCTTCATCACATTTCACACCTACACAACTGATAACAGATTAATATCGGGGCCTCAAATATTTCATCAGCATCTCCGGCGGAGGAACCTTGCATTATTTTATCTGAGGAAGCCATCAAGGGGGCTGGGTTGGCGAGGGGAGAATCCACAAAGGGAAGAGAGGAGCGGGGGTTATATATGTATGTACGGTATATTTTAAAAGTGAACAAAGGGGGAAGGAAAGGGAAAAAAGGGGGTGCCGAACTTTTTGTAAGAAAAAAAAAAGCGTGTCCTTTGGTATTAGGAGAAAAGCAACAAGCCTGGTTGTGGCAAAGTTCTCCCCTCCGATTATGTATCCACTTTTATTCAATCATTGTATCGCTCTATGGCTGACACTTGGTCAATAGTGCAATCTACCACTGATCAGAATAAAACAGGCATCCCAGAGCACCTTGGAATTTCATTAGTTTCTGTTCAGTGCAGTCTCCATACGTATATGTTGATTTGCAAACACAGTTTTGAAGCTCAATTCAGTGCCTGTTGGAACAAAGAGTCAAGGACCCTGAATGTTACTTTTACCTTTTACAGGATTCTTTCCCCCCCTCCTTGTTCAAAAATCATGATTAAAACATCTTTCTGTGTACACACACACACACACACACACACTTTATATTATATTGTGAAAGGACATAAACCTCTTGGCCATGCCTCTTTTCAAAAGATCTTGATAAAGGTGCTTAGACAATGCATGTATCTGAAAGATGTATATAAACAAATCTTGACTGTGTTCATGGTCAAGAAGTTTGTGCTAGAACTGGCTTATGCCTTGTTTATTCACCCTTAGCATGAACAGTGTTAACAGGAGAGCCTGGAATATGAATAATTTTAAAACATATGTCCCACCTGTTTTCTGTGGAGCTCAAAGCCACCCATGTTCATACGATTTTCCCAGGCAGCCCCCCATCCAAACAATGCCAAGACCCAAGTCTGCTTAGCTTAAACTAGGCTGTTGCACTGTGTGCTTTCAGACTATGACCAAGGACCCCTTTCTGTGGTCACTGTGATACATTTTGGAGCTTCAAGAGACCACAGGAATTGTCTTCATTGAGAGCCATGAATTACTGGCTCATGTGATTAACTGTAGGTATGAATGGAAGGTTTGTATATAGGGGCTTATGAAGCTACTTTATTCTGAGTCAGACCATTGGTCCATCCAAGATTTCCATGCGAGATCTTTCCCTCCCATACCTGGAGATGCTAGGGATTTAACATGGGACCATCCACATACAAAAGAGATGCTCTACCACTGAACCATGGCCCTTCCCCATGCTTGAGGGGCACTATCTGAGAAAAGAAAGAACCAATTACAAGCTATTTAAAGGCTGGTTCTGATGTTTCTTTAAGACAAGAGCAGGGTGTGGCAAAGTGAAGAGAGTCTCCATAACGCTGGAAGAGGTGGAACTTCTGTAAGATCCAGCCAATCATTCTGACATTTTAAATGTTTGTGATTTAGTATTCTCCATCTACACACACACACACACACACACACACACACACACACACACACACACTTTCCTGGGCAAGGAAGAAAAACAAACATCTCAGGCAGTAGATTGTTGGTAATGAAGTTACCAGAGCTTGCAGTAATTGCATTGTGGGGTTGTAGCAACATGCTATGGTGCTTTTTTGAGCAATGCCTCTTCGAAGACTTGGGAAGAGCTTGCAGCATCCCTCCATCTGGCCATGAAATACCAGTTCAAATTGGGCTCTTTTCCTCCTGGAACTCCTACTCACATGACAGAAAAGCTTGGGGCAATCGCATTTGTAAGTAGGGTTAGGAGCCTAGGAAGCTGCCTTATGCCGAACCAGACCATCAATCTATCTTGCTCAGAAACCTTGATATTGACTGGCAGCAACTCTGCAGGATTTCAGGCAGGAATCTTTCCCAGCTCTACCTCAAGATGACAAGTATTGAACCAGGGACCTTTTGCATACAAAGTATATGCTCTACCACCCAGCTACAACTCTTCCCTTGTGACCTGAGCGACCTCCCTGTACCTTCTGTGGTACCAGTGCAGTTGAGATTGCTACCATTCTGCCACATGCCTCTTGCTTCCTTAGGTCCTTCAGCTGACACTCCTCCTTGATCTGAAGTGGTTTGCTTGCTGCAGTAAACTAGGAAAGAGGGTGACCGATGGAAGGGACCAGGAAAGGAATGGAGCACAGGTATGGAGGCAGCAAACGCTTTTTTGCTGGCTTACTGCTATTAAAAGGCACAAAGAGATTGTCCACATTTCAAAGCAGCAAATGTACTTCAAGATTTTTGTAGCACTAAGTGGAATGTTTGCCCATCAATTTGATGTGCCTTTGTTCTGAAGAGCAGGCAAATGGAAGGGGCATTGGTTGCACACCTGTGCTTTGAGCCACAACATAAGCAGATTCTTTTTCTCGCTGGTGAGGAGTGGGAGCTCCAGTCCAAGCAGCCACTGAATCACAGCCTAAAATCTGTGTTCAAAGAGCAACAGCAGCATAAAAGCACCTGCATAGCAATAATTAGCAATTGATTGATTTAATAAAATTGTCTTCTTTGCCTTTCTAAGGTGGGGACTTGACTTTGGGAGGCTAATCCACATGATGGGGGCGACCACCGAAAAGGCCCTCTGGATTTGTGGTGGTGGTGGGGCTTAAAGGAGAGCTTGAAGAGCAATAAAGTTATTGGTCAGGTTCATGGGAAGGCTGGTGATTCTCGAGATATTGTTGTCTCAGGTTGTTTAGAGCTTTAAAGATCTAAAGAAAGACCTTTGAACTGAGCCCCCAAAGCAAGTATAGCCAGTATAGCTGTCTCTGGTCAAAAATCTTAGCATCTGTGCCTAGAATCACTGGAATCTTCCAGACTGTCTTTAAGGGCATGCATGAGTAGGACCAGTTATTCATGTGATTCAGATGACTCCAAAGATCAGAACATGACCAATGGTGCATAGGAGCTTTCTACAGGAGAGTGGCTTTGCAGTGACAACCACATCACAAAGATAATGTATGTGCCAACCTCATTCAAACTTAATAAAATTCTCCTGGACTTCAATCAGAATTTTCCTTCAGTAAGAATGCTCTGCCAGTATACTGGTCCTAGAATTTAGAGGTTGGATTTGGGGGAGGATTACAGCAGTATCCTTCAAAATTGCTCCCATTTAACTCCATTGGACAGGTTTCAGAAGCAATAGATTTTTGGCTATGACTGAGAACTTCTGAAAATCCTACTGTGGGAATATAAAATGAGAAATGTCGGGGTATTTAGTATCTTCTCTTTCTCCCCTTTTTAAGGGAATTGATTCCACACTGGGGTCCTGTAATCCTCCCGGATTAGCTTTGTATTACTTTAGAATGTGATAGTAAACATAAGCACATATAAGGCACATAAAAGATTATCCTGGATATATAGTGGAGAAATGTGAGTCATTGGCATGATGTTGTGGAACAATAGGCCAAGACAGTTTTAGATTCCTTCCAAACCAGGCTTGTTTGGGAACCACAGAGATGCAAGTGATTTGAAAAGTACCCATAGGTAAGGAATGAGAAAGTTGGTCCCATTCACATTTCAATGGGAACCTACCTAATTCAGATTTCCTGGAACAATATGCAAATTGAACCACAGCTGTTCTTCAAAATTTGCACTTTTCCTAATTTTATGACGCAATTCTCTAACCAAACAATATATACAAAAATGTGTATATTAGGGGGGAATGTGCACAAAAATGCATATATAAGTGAAAATAATGTCCCCAAATGCATTATATTAGGGAGAATTGCTTGCACAAATGTGAAGATTAGATTAAATTGCGGACAAATTTTCAGGACTTTTTTAATTAATTTATTTTTTAAAATCTGATGCAGAAATGTGGTGAACTGAATGAAAGACTGGAGGAAACAAAATGAAAAGTGGAGGGAATCCAAAATGGATATATGGGTCAATCTCTATTCATAGAAGAGCTGTGAAGACCCAGAATAGGAATGACTAATTTCTTAAAAGCCAGCAGAACTGTGGGTAAAATACAGGAAGGGATAAATTGGCCTGGATTCATGGTTCCAGACTCACCTATGAAGCTTGGTGCCCCAATGGGAAGTTAGAATCTCTCAACTTAATGTATAAAGCTGCCTAATATTGGATATTGACCTCTCTTGGTCAGTATTATCTACTCTAGTTGGCTCTCCAGAGCCTAAGAGAGATATTTTCCCATGCCTGGCTCAAGGTTGTCTTTAACTGGAGATGGTAGAGATTAGGGGTGCCAACTTGAATAAAATATTGGGGGGCAGGTAAACCCCACCCCACACAATCAATCACAAGACACATAATGCACGCATCATTTGAATGGCAGTGCCCATTAATGTGGTAGGGCAGCCCCCCTCAAATATTTTATTGGGGGTGGCAAAGGGACCTTGACCCCTAGGAGTTGGCTCCTATGGTGGAGATCGAAGGTGGGAACTTATGAGTGCAAAGGACATACTCTGTGGGCATTAAAGAAGATCCCAGCAGTCTATGGTTTTGCATCTGAATTCTGAACATTTGCCTGATCTCTGTAGCTCTCTTGTCGCTGATCAATCTGAACAGTTTGTGACCCTCTAAGCCAAATGCAACTCAATGTCTGTTATGGCCTTTCTGGGACTTGATAATCCTGGATTGCCTGTCAGGGAGTAGTGGGCACCAGACAGGCTACAGGAAATGTTGGGGCTGCGTTCAGCTTGGCCATGCAGGTCTGCCTTACATTCTGAATTATTTTGACAAGGGTGTGCCCATTGACAAAGGTCTTAGTATACTTTGAATACTTCTAAAAAGTTAAGAGTGCCCAATTTTCATGTTAATCAACGGGAGTAATAGAATCACAGACCTGGAGTGTCATAGGCAGTGTTGGCTGGTGCAGAAGATAGGGAGAAAGTAGGTGGTGCCAGAGCCATGACAGCCACAGCCACCCCCTGATTGGTTGTAAGTAAGCAGGCAGGCAGGTGGGGGTTGGCTATGGGCAGGCAGAGGTTAGTGGGGCAGTGCCCCACTTGCGCTAATGGACCAGCTTCCATTGCTTGTAGGCCATCGTGCAACTCTTTGCTCAACGCAGGGTACCCAGGGCCAAAGCCTCTCCAACAGATGGCTATCAGACCTGTACAATGGGAGAATCCACCAGAATTCTAGGTAATTGATTATATTGTTGAACTGCTATATCCTGCACGTGGTTACTCATAACCAGACCACTTAATTCAACGGGGCTGAGTCCTTATTGAGCATGATTAGGATTGCAGCTATATTCAGGGATAAAATTCCATTGAACTCAGAGGGACACATCTCTGAGCAAATGTTTCTAAGCACTAAGTCCTATTGATCAAGAGATCATGAAGCATGTTCCTGATCATGGCTGTTGTTTTCACTGGTCTGAAGCGAACCCAGTACAGAACCATGCCGTTGTCTCTTTTGTTTTCCCTTTTCCTGCATGAGGCTTGTCTTACAATCTTAAATACTGCTTCTGAAAAATAAATAAATGGGTAGCCTTCCACTGTCCTCATTAGAAGTTTTACCTGCTGATCTGTTCGGTTTCTGATTGCTGGTTCTGCAGTAACACAAGATACATTTCTGAGCTTTTCTATATGAACACCGTGGGGCAAATGTATCACCCAACTGTACCTTTTAAATAGTTAATATAATGCTTTAATATTCAGTAATATGAACAATACCTGCTCCCCCACTGTGTACACCAATTGCTGATGTTTACCTCATATTTGCTTCATACTGGATTATTCCATCAAAATACTCTGCTTCGCTGTCCAATCATTTATTTCACTGTTCTGTTGAACTATGTTGCAAACATATAGTAACTCTTGTAGGCCTGTGAAAGCTAGAGTGGTACATCCCGTTTTCTAAAAACTATTTTATTTATTTATCCATGTATTGCATTATCAATATAGATTCCCATTTTACACATGTTACTCTTGAAAGCATCATGTATCTAGCTGACATTACAAAAATGAATAAGATCTACGATGTGGTCAATGATGAATGTATAGCCCTGTTACAGAATACTGTGCAACAGGTGGAGCCAACATGGTGACCTACAGATGCTTTGGACTACAAATCCCATCACCCAGCATGGCCAGTGGTCAAGATGATGGGAGTTGTAGTCCAAAGCACATCGAGAGGACTGCACTATGTTGGCTACAGGCTACAGGGCTGGATTCATCAGGCTTCACCAGGCATCTGCTGAGACCCATACTCCCAAAACCACTGCACTGGAGCCCATTGGCTCTTTTGGCTGCCCTTTCTCAGCTAGGCTCAAAGCTCACAGGGAAAGTGGTCTGTGGCAGAAGGTCTTATGAGCAGCATCTCATCAGGTAAGACAGTCATGCCATAGAATCATAGAATTGTAGAGTTGGAAGGGACCCAGATGATCATCTAGTTCAACTCTTTGCAGGAATCCTGCCCACAGCTATCCCTGAGTGGGCTCAATCTACCAACAGCACCATGAGAAGGCTTTTAATGTGAGCCTCTGTATGGTTTCTCCTAGCTAAAGAGATGTGGGCAGGAAGGGGGGAGCCTGGAGCCTGGGCTGTATTTAGTGGGGGAAATACATTGGCTGACAGACCGACTGGACAGCCTTGGGTGTGATACAGAGTGGAAGCATGAATGACTCATACTTTCTCTTAACATGCTTCCACATCGCTTCTGAAGTCAGGAGATGAAAATATATTAAAAAGGTAAAGGACCCCTGGACGGTTAAGTCCAGTCAAAGGCGGCTATGGAGTTGTGGCGCTCATCTCACTTTCAGGCCAAGGGAGCCGGCGTTTGTCCACAGACAGCTTTCTGGGTCACGTGGCCAGAATGACTAAACCACTTCTGGTGCAACTGAACACCGTGACAGAAACCAGAGCACATGGAAATGCCTTTTACCTCCCTATTTATCTACTTGCACTGGAGTGCTTTTGAACTTCTAGGTTGGCAGGAGCTGGGACAGAGCAATGGGCAATTGAATCCCCATTGCAAGGATTCAAACCACCAAGCTTCTGATCAGCAAGCAAAAGAGGCTCAGTGATTTAGACCACAGTGCCACCCACATCCCCCCATATCTCCCCGCCAAAGCATATCTCCCCATGCTTTGGAATAACTCTGCATCATATCCAAAGCCTAGGTGGGCCACTGGTTTGATCCAGCAAGCTCTACTATGTTCTTAGCCACCCACAGAGGTGTCCTTATGTCAAGTAGTGCAGGACAATTGTGAAAAATGAAAAGAGTGAATACTGCATGTCCCTTTGTTCAAAGGACTCATATACATATCATGCATTGCCATTACATCCCTAATTTATACGGTCCCTGCAATACATCTTTCCTCAATGAGAAAAGTGAAGAATGCATTTGCGGGAAGAAGCCTAACCTTTCTAGAACTTCTATAATTTGAATGACTTCTGGATTTTGTATAACAGTCATTTTGAATGAGATGGTAATTGAATTATGAAATATCTCCGCCTTTGTTAGGAAGGGACCTTTCCCCTCTCCTCTGCATACATCTTTCTTTTCAGCTCAAGGTCAGGCTGTATTTGTTACATTTCAGTCTTCTAATGGGAAAAAGAATCCTGCTTAACAGCTGTACCTTCTGGCATGGACAAAAGGTGCCGGGTCATTTAATTTTGTAACAAACACAACACGATTGCTTGAGACTGTGCGATGGCTGATTAATGATCAGTGGAGAGGGAGAAGAATCAGATGATGTCTCAACTCCTTCTGGGAGCCAATGCACAGATTCTTTTCAGATGTTCTGAGAAGGGAATAAATAATGTGTGTTGGTTTGGCTTAAGTGTTCATTGTCAAGGAGGCTCGCTACATACACCAAGCACCTGAACGCGGGGTTAAAAAAGCAATTTGTTTGTTTTTTAAATGCATTAGAAGAATGTTGGAGGGAGCTTGGCAGAAGCAGAGGACTTGAGTTTTCAATAACTTGAGATGGATGGCAAAAGCTTTGATCCATAACAGGGATGAGGACATGTTTACCAGCTTGATGGGCACATTTCCTTTAGTGCAACCATCTGGGCAAGCCTATGGTGTACATGATCAGAGTCAAAAGTGGACAGAGCAACAGAAAGTGCAGTCTCTTCTCTTCTCTTTGGTGATCACTCGTAGCCGAGTAAGATTGTCTTCCATAAACACGGTTTTAACAATGAGTCCGTAAGTGACTGTGGAGGCCAGTTTTGGATCCACACATCCTTCCACAGTGGGGACATTGGTTTCCAGGTGGGAGTTGATCATGGTGTGGATTTGCCAAGCATGCCTTCCTCTTAGCATGTTTCTCCCTTGTGTCCTGAGTTTGAGTGTCTTCAAAGCCCCCAACACCTTTGGTAAAGGCTGTTCTCCAATTGGAGCACTCGCAGGCAAGTGTTTCCCAATTGTTGGTGTTTATACTACAGTTTTAAAAATTTGCCTTGAGGCAGTCTTTAAACCTCTTTTGTTGACCACCAGGATTACGCTTTCCACTTTTAAGTTTGGAATAGAGTAGTTGCTTTGGGAGACAATAATCAGGCATCCACACAACATAACCAGTCCAACGAAGTTGATGTTGAAGAATCATTGCTTCAACACTGGTGATCTTTGCTTCTTCCAGTACACTGGTATTAGTTTGCCTGTCTTTCCAAGTGATGTGTAAAAATTTTCAGAGACACCATTGATTGAATCTTTCGAGGAGCTGGAGATGGTGTTTATAAGTGGTCCATGTTTCACAAGCATACAGTAAGGTTGGTAGCACAATAGCTTTGTAAACAAGCATTTTGGTTTCCCTGAGAATGTCCTGGTCCTCAAACACTCTGCACTTCAATTGGGAGAAAGCCGTACTGGCAGAGCTCAGGCGATGCTGGATTTCAGCATCAATGTCGACCCTTGTGGAAAGATAACTGCCCAGGTAGGATTGACATTTTCCAACATTGTACCATTGAGTTGGATTTGCGGCGCTGCAGAGGGGTTATTTTGTACTTGTTGGTTTTTGGGATATTGATCGATAGGCCAAGCTTTTCATAAGCGTCTGCGAAGATATTTAGGATGGTTTGGAGGTCATCCTCTGAGCGTGTACACATTATGTTGTCATCAGCATACTGAGGCTCTATGATGGAAGTTAAGGTAACCATACTTTTTGCTTTCAGCCTGCTCAGATTGAAGAGCTTTCCATCTATTCAATATATGATTTCTACTTTGGTGGGGAGTTTCCCTTTGAGAAAGCGTAGGATCATGACAATGAAAATAATGACTAGAGTTGGGGCAATAACACAACCCTGTTTAACACCTGATCCCACTGTGAAAGTGCAGTAGGCTACTTTCTTCACCCAATCAGACACCCTTCTGAATCCTCCATCCAGGCCAGCAAGAAGTATGATTGGCTTCCACTCTAGCAAAAATCATTCAGGGAGAGTGCAAAGCAGAGTCAGTGAGTGACATGGCTTGGAGAGAGGGTGTGTGGATTGAGGCCGTGCAGGCTTGTCCATTGGGGCAAAAGGGGTGCTGCCCCACCAACCTCAGCCTGCCATCAATTGGCCCTCACCTCTTTGCTTTCTTCCCTGCCTCCAGTCCAGGGGGCAGCACTGCCTGTCAGCTTCCTCTTCCATAGTCTCAGAGTTGTCCCTTGCAGGACTCAACATGGAGGACGATGGGGGACAAAGCCAGAATGAGTGGGCACTGCCTGCCATTGGCTCTGGCTCTGGCTGTCACTGGTTCTGGCTCCACATATTGTTGGGCTCCTTGCCTTCTGCTCCACCAGCCCCAATGGGAAAGTCCCAAGAGCCAGACAGAAGGGCCTGTGTGGCAAATTAGCAGCCAAATCCAACAGTGCATATTCTTGCTAGTCAGCATGTGAAGGGGTTAAGGCCACAGAGCTGTATTGCTGACAGGCAGGCCCATACAATAGAAATGCAGTTGGGTTCTACGTGATGTGATTCCCACTGGCAGGGGATAATGGGAGTTGTAGTTCAGCAACATCAGGAGGGCAACACCATTCTCTTCTTGAAGAGAATGAAGCTTCTGTTCATGTCCAGTTGGGAGCCCCTACACTCACCCTGTTGGATCAGACTGAGCGCATGCAGAAGACCTCATAGAGGAGCAACTCGGGGGAGGGATACCCAGTCCTCTGCGGAAATGGGACATCTCAGATTCACACTCCTTAGATGGTTGTGCTTTGGAACTGACGAAAGAAGGATCGGCAACTTTATTCTCATGCCCTATTTCATAAAGATTAATTTTTGTCCCGGGCACTCAAAGTTTCCTGTCTTCAAGCCAGAGGGCTGCCTGTCACATCAAGGTGGATTGCTTTAAAATTTGTTGGAGGTAGAGAAAGCTTAATATTTCGCCTACTGTAGAAGGTCTTTCAAACTATTATACCTGCGCAGAGCCAAGAGTAGAGAATTCTATAAAGAAATGAATTATTAATGTTGGCTTTCAGAGCAATAGAATCTCTTTACTCCAAGAGTAGCATTTCTTCCCTGATTTCTGACTTTTCCTCTTAATATAAAATACTGACCCCTTGGTAAGGTGTCCTTTTTTGAATCACAGATTTGCTGAGTTTCATAACGTGCTGCCTTTACTTTTAATCAGTGCACAGGTTCAGGATGGGGGGCTTGGGGTGGTCAGATTAAAATCAGAAGTAAATCTCCTTGAATGTTGGCAGAAATAAATAAACCAAACAACTAGGATGTAGAGAATGTGGCTTCCAGCTGAATATAGATGGACTAATATATATATATATTTCTCAAAGACTTTCTCCTCCCCGCTTCTCCATTTGCACAGATTTCCACCCGGACAAAATTGATTGCCAAAAGGAGGCATAATCCAGTGGCAAAGTTTAACTTTGTAGACCTGGTCACCATTACAGGGGCATGACATTAGCGTTCTTCTTATACACCTTCAGGAAATGTTAAAATACTGCACCCAAGAGATCATAGAACCTGACCAGCTTATTGCAGTAGGAGATGGTTATTTCTTTCCTCCAAACCCAAGCATATGGTCCTGAAGAGACCACCACACAGGAATGCAAAACCTACAGCATTCTAGATGTTGTATGACCAGCTCCTTTTAACCCCAGGCAGCAACACCCATGGTCAGGGATGGGGGGAGTTGGAGTCCAATAACATCTAGAGGGCTGCAGGAACCCCCAGGCCATAAAAGCTGCAACGTCCCACAAGACAAAAGTGGAAAAGGTATGGTAGGAGGGCTTTTCCAATCACACATTAGGTCAGAAACAAGGAAAAACACATCATAGTCTCCCCACTTTCAATTCATAGAGTCTTTTTTCATAGTTTACATTCAGCATGAGCCAATACTTTGGCCACCTCATGAGAAGAGAAGACTCCCTGGAAAAGACCCTGATGTTGGGAAAGATGGAGGGCACAAGGAGAAGGGGATGACAGAGGGCGAGATGGTTGGACAGTGTTCTCGAAGCTACAAACATGAGTCTGATCAAACTGCGGGAGGCAGTGGAAGACAGGAGTGCCTGGCGTGCTCTGGTCCATGGGGTCACGAAGAGTCAGACATGACTAAACAACTAAACAACATGAGACACTATTGTCCTAGACTTTTGGGGGAAAGAGAGGAGAGAGAAAAAGGGAGGGAGAAGGTTGGGGATGATGATATTTTCAATCTATTGCATAGTGTTTGTGCAGGGGTTTTTTGTGTGCCAGCTTCTTGTGGGTACCTCAGGTTACAGAGGCTTCAGGTTACAGACTCCGCTAACCCAGAAATAGTACCTTGGGTTGAGAACTTTGCTTCAGGATGAGAACAGAAATTGCGCGGCGGTGGGAGACTCCATTAGCTAAAGTGGTATCTCAGGTTAAGAACAGTTTCAGGTTAAGAACAGACCTTGGGAATGTATTAAGTTCTTAATCCGAGGTACCACTGTATAGTTATTTGTTTTTATTGGCATTGCAAGAGATTGGAGGGTCCAGGGTCTGGTTGGTTGTGTTCAGTTGGTTGCAGTGTGATTTGTTTGTATGTGAGGGTGGGGTGGGGGATGTGATGTCAGGTTAGCCATATTGATTTGTATGGTCGTGGGGCAGGGAATATTTCATTGTCTTCACCACACCGGGGTGAAGGCATCCTCCTTTCTTTGTTTGTCCCCATGCTAGTTGAAGTTTGTTGGCTAATTTTCCCAGTTGGGTGGTTTCCCCATACATTCTGTTCTAAACCATCTGGCGGTGGTTCTTTAGGGTTTGAGCTGATGGTCTTTACTCATCCTACCTTGAGATGGCAGGGATTCAACTTGGACCCTTTCCCAAATCCACTTGAGCTTTCTCCCCTCACATCTTGACCTGGTGTGACAAATTACTCTCTGTTTTACTACCAAAGAAGTGGCAGAATGCCCACGCTAGTGCCTCATTCATGATAATTTGCAGAACGAGAGGACACTCACAGACACCTCTCAAGTGAGGCAGGTGCAACAAATCCCCTCCCCCACACCCCATCCATGAGAATTTCAGAGAAATCTGCCTTTTGATAATTTTCAAAAGCATGCTCTTTTCTCATTAATTGAAGGAGAATCGAGATGTAAAAAAATGCAGGCCATGGCACTGGTATGGCACTAATCCAAATTTTTGGCTCGTCTTTCTCTTTTTTTACTTTTTTTTTACTCAATTATATTTTATTAATTTTCCATACAATCGTACCACATTACAATTTCTGTTGAACCTTTCGGTTTTTTGACTTCCTTCGGCTTTTCTGCCAATCATTCGAATTTAATTTCTTTAAATACACATTTCCAAATTTTGATATTGCCTTTATGTCTTCCCCCCTCTTATATTTTACTTTTTTACAATATTTCTTATTTTATCACAGAGCTTCTCTAAATGCCACTAACGTTATTTCGTTATCACTTATACATTCCCAGTAATCTGTTAATTTTCCCCAGTCCTCGATGAATTTTTGATCTTGTTGATATCTAATCTTCCCAGTCAGTTTATCAAGTTCTGCATAGTCCATCAGCTTCGTTCTCCATTCCTCCAACGTTGGTAATTGTTCTTGTTTCCATTTCTGAGCCAGTAATATTCTTGCCGCTGTTACTGCATATTGGAAGATCTTATGGTCCTTTCTATTTATTTCATTGCCTACAATTCCTAAGAGAAAAGCCTCTGGTTTCTTAACAAATGTATATTTCAACATTTTTTTCAGTTCATTATATATCAACTCCCAGAAGCTTTTCACTTTCTTACATTCTTGGCTTGTCTTTCTCATTCCTAGCTCGGCTTGCCTCTAACTTATGACCACACAGTTGAGCCTTTATATCAGGGGTCAGCAAACTTACCGTGCCTCGGGACGGTGTCTCCAGTGCCAATCACATGGTGGGCTGGAGGGCAGGGGAGCGTGTGCACACAAACTATTTCCGGTGCACTTCTGGGTTGAAGGAGCACCGGAAATAGCTTGTGGGCATGTGCACGGGCCTCCTCTAATCCGGATGTGCACCAGAAATAACACTTGTGCATGCGCAAACAATGCTTGCACATGTGCACAAGCTATTTCTGGTGCCCCTCCGACCCAGCAGTGCTGGTAAGAGTGGGCAGCAGGGGTCGCCTCAGGCTGGATAAAAGAGTCCCTTGGGCCTTATCCAGCCTGCAGACCTTAGTTTGGGGACACCTGCTTTCTATGTTCAAACTTTTCATGGCAAATGAAATGCCAGGATTGGGAGTTTTTGAGTCCATGTTGTGCTCAGGTTCTGTTTACAGGCTTCCCATGGGCATTTGGTTGTCTACTGCTGCAGATGTGAGATGCTGGACTAGATGAGCTGTATATTCACATCAGTTTGAACTGCCTGCAATTCCTTGTCTAGCCAGCTGCAATGGTGGCATGGGATGCAGCATCCCCGTGGTGCCTCATAAATGTTCTAGTATCATTTCTGAAGTCACCACGCCGGAAATATTCTCCCTATACTTAGTACATACTTAAATTTGGCAAACATATCTCATGGGCACCTGTTTGACGTGCATATCTATGACGATTGCCAACATTTGGTCTTGATATTTGAAAACAATGTGTTACTTGTCAAAAGAAGAGTAAACTGCTAACATCTTTATTTACCATATGAACGCAATGTTGCACTTCTGGAATTCACTCAAGATGGACAGACTTGTTATTCTCTCCCCCCTCCCTTGCTGTCTTCACCCCCACCCTGAATCTTGGTGAGGGTTTGAAACCACATGGTTTTCCTTAGTGTTTGAAAGTTGTATTTTGTGTCTTAGTCAGAATTTTGGGAGACAGTGCATCTTATTTATTAAAAATAGAATAAAATACAAGTAGTGTTTCCCCCTCTGAAGTTCACAAATCAAATTCAAATATTTACTTACTTGGATACATGCTGAAGTTTGCTCTGTTAGAATCTGTGATGTGTATAATATTTTAGGGTAGCTTGAGCCATATGTGGTGTTTTTTTTTCAAATTATCAAAACAAATGTGAGTATTTATGTCTTTTGTTCAGCTGCTAAACATGAATCAGCAGGGTTTCCTGTCTGGTTAAGACTTGCTAGTTAGGGTCTCCCAAAGTTCTCTATGATTCCCCCCCCCATTTCGTTCTGATTACTTCTGACTTGCTCCATGATCCTGAGTTCCAGGCTCCTCGTTCCCCTCAAACCCAGTCCCACTGTGGAAAAGCTACAGTCCTTTACACATTTACCTGGGAGTAAGTTCAATTGCTACTAATATATGCATTTATATGCGCACTTTACCCTAGTATATGCATTTTTCTACATATTCCTTGGCTGAAGAAATGCATTGCAAATTCAGAAAACTGCAAATTTCAAATATTGTTGATGTTTTGGTTTATGTATTATTGTGAGAACTGAGAATTAGGTAGGTTTGCCTTTAAGTGTGAACTGAACTGAATTTTTCTCACACCCTAACTGCATGGCAAAATTCAGAAAAGTGTGTAATCTGAAAGCTGCATTCCAAGTTGTATATAAGTCCAGGACTGCAAAATTAGGTTGGTTTGCTTTAATATGCAGATACACCGACATATCCTCCATCCCTAACCATGGGTGCTCACAAAATCACATCAAAGCAGCCGCCACCAGGGGAACAAAGGAACAAGGAAGAGCAATGAAAAATGTTCATGGGTTCATGGGCTGAGCGGGTTCCCCACTCCTACCCCTGAGTAATTTGCATTGAACATGTTACTTTCAAAATATTAAATCTGAAGGGTGTTTGGCAGAACCCAAATCACCAGTGTAAATGTGGTGAAATTTATTCTTTTTACCTCACTTTGCTTTCTGCTAAAGTAGCATTTCATTGTTTCTTATGGGTATCCATAAAGTATTAGGTTCTGAAAGTTTCCCTCTTTGACATGGAAGGAAATACAGAAATACACTTGGTATTACAATTATATTCCTGTTGGGAAAGTATTTAAATGCTGAATGACAAAAATAGTTCTGCAATGTAACAATCTGTCTGAGGTCTCACTTTTATTGATCAGAATGTCAAAGAAATCGTTCTAAAATGTTGCAGTGGCCTTGATATAATCCAAGCTGTTTAACAAAAATGGATGCAGTTTTCAGACTGTATTAGATTATTCCCTTTAATCTTGCTTTCCTTTTATAATCAGGGCAAAATCAATTAAGATTTTATATAGGCAGGCCATTAAAAAAATGGAACCATGGTTTATAGGCAGTACAAGGAAGTTGCTGATATCGAGTTACCTATAATTTAAGTGTGATTATTTGAGTTAAATCCTCCTTTACTGCTTTAAAATCTCTTTGGTTTCACCCAAGATGTCAGCAATTTGGTGTCAGAGTCCCATTAACTGTCAGAATATGAAAAGATAGTGATTCAAAAAATGAGATATAATGAAGTTGAGTAACCTCTCCATATTCTAGCATTAATTAGTGTCAAGACCGCTGAACCTGGGCTGCCCAAGAACACATACAGGCTGCCTCTCACACAGGGAACCTTCATCGTCTCCTACCATGCCTTCCTAGCCCAAGAATGAGGCAATTCTCAGTGTCTGAAGACAAACCCTCAGTGTTTCTCTCCAGAAATGGACAAAGGCCCCTTAAGGAACACAGAAAACTCTTCCAGGGAGGTGTGGGTAACTGTAGAACAGATCTTTATGACTTCAGATTTCTGCTCTTTGCTGAAGCAACACCCACCCCATATTTGCCATAGGGGAGAGAAACACTGTACAGCCTCTGGAGTTCATTGGGAGCTGTCCATGGTCCTAATAAGGCTTACTTAGATGTGGCTGTTCCTTGCCACACCAAGCTACATCCTCCAGATACTGACTTTACTAGATAGGACGGTGCTTTAGTGGACGCGTCCCTGCTTACTGTGACTTTATCTGTTATGACCTCACTAGAGGTGATGGGAAGCTGCTGAAGTAAGCCATCAAGAGCTTCAAGACCAGACCAAACAGGATAATTAGAAATTCCCACTGTTTGGATCAATATTCTGCAAACACCAGAGCTTAGCCCAAACTCTCACAATTTTCATTTAGATTCTGAACAGTGCCAAAACAAAAACAAAAACAAAAAAGAGATTTGGGACACTTTTGGAAACATCTGCAGATTGCTTTTATTTGACAGTTTTGGGCTGACCCAAAACACCCACCTCCCATTTGTCCCTTGTTCTCGTGCAGAAAATTACAGGCTAGTAGTTACAGCTAGAGAGAGAAACCGAGGCAGTCATTTTGTTTTGTCTTGAGCTTGATGATCTTTGTTTCCTTTGACTTCTGAAAGAAACTTTGCCATGGCCAGTGTAATATCATTAGAGCTGTCATCCAAAAGCTATTGAATATGGGAGGCTTCAGATTTTCCTGGCAGATTTGCCAGTAGGGGTTTGATCACTTGGTCCCTTGCTTGCTTGTACTGCCCACAATGTGGTAAGACATGCTTCAAGCAATCGACGTCCTGAGAACATAAACAAAGCCTATTCTGATAAGGGATGCCTCTCAGTCTAACATTTAGCACTTCCGAAGGAAATACATTTAGTCTGGCTTTGGTAAATAAATGCCAATAGGTTGGTACAGACAGGTTCCTAAAATATGAGGATATGTGAAAGTCGTACCTATATTGGATTCCTGCTGCTACCGGGCCACAGCTTACATGAGATCAAGATCGCAGGTCGCTATGTGAAATGTCCCAAAGCCTTTGCCTCAGGGATTCAAGGGCAGTATCATAGCCCAGATCAGGGGTTGGCAAGGTTTGCTGGCCATGGGCCGGATCACTCCCATGGAGATCGTCTGTGGGCCAGACTGGTGCAGCATGATGCCGGAAATCACGTCTAGGCATATCCGCGATGCCGGAAATAGCTTCTGCGCATGCCCAGATGCTGAAAATCGCGCTTGTGCAGAAGCGATTTTCAACATCTGGATATGTGTAGATGTGATTTCTGGTATCTGTGCGTGCACAGATGCCATTTCTGGCACCACTCGGCGAATCCCCACACCATTCTGCACTGGTGGCTCAGTTTGCGGGCAGCTCGTGGGCAGGTAAAACAGTCTTTGTGGGCTGCATCCGGCCCATGGGCTGTACGTTGCCGACCCCTGGCCCAGATGATACAAGAGGGATGATGGCAGTCCAATCGAGGTGGCTTTTCATAGTTTTCAGCCATGGTCTGATAAGCTCCTTGGTTAAATGCAGAAATAATCCCTTTCCTCGGCCAAATACTGAGACCTTGAGCCATTATTTACTGATGTCTAGTGATGCCATCATGCCAGGTGAACTCCTCTTTACTAGGTGGTATCAGTGTCTGATGCGGGAGGAAAAAATGGAAGTGGGGTGCTCAGAGCAGATGCTGGCCCTATCTACACTATACATTTAAAGCAGTATCATGCCACTTTGAACTGTCATGGCTTTCTCCAATTGATCCTGATTCAGAATTACCATCTCCACAGTTCCCCCGGAAAAGGGATTATTAAACCACTTTGGTAGCTGCGGAAGGGGATAGGTGTCTCTTATTACAACTCCTAACATTTCTCAGCAATCTTAACACCCTTCCCAGGAATCCTTGGGGGAAGCCATGGTAAGCTAGTGCTTCAAAGGGATAGTACAGATGTGGCCTCATTTATGAGGCCCTCATGGCATATTGCATGGCTATAAGTCCACCTGAAAAGAAGTGGGATGTAGGTCACTCTAAGCACGGGTGATAGCTGACTGCTCCACAAAGCATGCTGAAACAACAACCGGGGAAGGAACGTAGGAAGCTGTCCTACACTGAATCCAGACCATTGGCCCATCTAGCTCAGTTTTGCCTACAATCACTGGCTTCCAGTGTTTCAAATAGCGGGCTCTCTAAGCCTGACCTAACTATGCTGGGGATTGAACCTGGGACCTTTCCACGCAAAACAGATGCTCTTGCTCTGGAGCAGTGATGCTGAAGCAGCAGAAGCAGAAAACAATGACATCAAAGTATATTTCTAAAGCTGAATGTTTGCACAATCTAAGTAACCTTGCAGGGGATGGGAATGTGCTATGCCTAAATAGCTTGAAACCAGGTACACCTTATGCCGGAGACGACTTTTGCAGTTTGTAAGATTATCTATTGCCTCTTGTGACCATAGGTCCTCACTATATTGATTTACTTTTTAATTTGAGTTTATATTCCACCTGAGGCCTGAGGTTTATGGAATGTAACCACACTTTATTAAATTTAAAATAACCATCCAGCTTGCTGAAAGCTTCACTTGATGTCCATAATATGCTCATGCTAGAACCCTAGTGAACCTTCAGAGGAGGGGAGGCTGAGTGTAGTTTTTCTGTATTTTTGCTGACCCAAAAATATGAAAGTGGTACAGGGATAATACTGTGAAGAGCAGGAACCCCTGAAACTTTTAGCAGCATAAGGTTGGAATATTCAAATGGCATCTCTTTCCACCAATTAACATGGGGCAGGATGTCTTCCTCGGGGGTTGACTGTAGCTCAGTGGAAGAGCACATGCCTCTGTGAAGGGAATGGGGTCTCCTAACAACTCTCACTATCCTTATCAAACTATAGTTTCCAGGATCCTTTGAGAAAAGCCATAACTGTATAAAGTGTCATAGTGCAGCTTTAAATGTATAGTGTAGATGGGGGCCTAATGGTCTTCAAAAGATCTATCCTTCCTGAATTGGATTATTCTCCTTTCAATAGCTGTCTAGGCTAGTG